>NC_143194.1:10785000-10895000 GCF_051530095.1 Phoenix dactylifera | reverse complement strand
ATCTTAAGCGGCTAGCTATCTGGATCCTCTTCCAGACGGTCTCCTCAAGTGGCCATGAGCACAACTAGTTCACCTTTGCCCTCATCCACAGCAAGCAGAGGAACCATTTGACATAGAAAGTTAGAAACGTCTTAACGATCTTGTATATATTTACTACAATCTGAGGTTGAGGCTAAAGTGCATTCAAGAAGAAGTAAAGCTAAAGTACACAAATTCAATCCATAGTGCTTTCGTTGATGATGAGGATGATTCTATGATCGAATTGCTTGTGGGCTAGCAACAGGAGCTGGAGCTTGATGAGCAAGGATCGTCTCCACGACCGACCAGTTTCGTAGACATGGAGGCTAAGATCGATATAGGGCAGTAGACAGAGAGCAATATTCAACGCATCCTTCCAACTAATCAGCCACAACCACAGGATAGTTGGTCACCACATGACTCCTTGTCTAAGATATTCTATTAGAGATATGATCGAGAGATGCTTAAAGAAGGCTACTACGCCACCTGGTTAACTCGATCAAGAGGGCGACATACATCATCCCAATATAACCAGACAGACAGAGTCACAAAGGATAAGAAAGCAGCTGCCCAGTGTACCAAAAAAAAAAAGTACCTGCAACCCCAATGGAGGCTATCGAGAAGGAGTCAGTTCACTCAGATTCAGAGACCAGGATCAACAGTTCTGGTGGTTATGAATCTGCTGGACAGAGAGGGAGTAATTATGAAGCCCGTCAGGATCTAATTGCATATAGAAGATGGGCTCCTCGAGGCCATTTAAGAGACACTATACAGCTGCAGATAACTTCTTACATGGAGTAGGATTCATAGATATATTATGTTTTGAGTCGTATACTAGATTCTATTACCCACAGCTATAGACAGCCTATGACCCATACTGATATGAATATAGATATTGTGCGTCTGAGGCATCTTCCGGTGGTTACTGCTCTATGCAATCCGAAGTATCTTACGGATCGAATTTTGCTGCCGACTTATACGAATAGGCCCCTTTACAGCCATATTATCAGCCAAAGGATATTTCTTATAGCAAGAGCTTCAGTAAGAGATCCGAGAGTGCTTATAATGCAGTGTGCATTTCTTATGGGATAAATATACAAGACTACAACGCTGCTTCGTTAGAGGGATGGCCTGATGTGCCTCCTGATTATGCTGATGATCTGGATCGAGAGACATCGCTACTTGACAAGATTTTAGATATCGATATATATATTATACTTTAAATATATGTAATTGATTATATTATTTTATATTTTTTACCTTACTACTTGATTTGAGGATATTTTATATTGCTTCTTATAGAATGCAACATCTTACTAATCATTTTATGATTTGTATTATTTTAAAATAATAAGATGCGTCATTTAGTTAAATCAGAATTATAGAAACATAAAAAAATATCAAAAAAATTAAAAAAAAATAAATTAGATTTAAAATTATTGAAAAAATATCAAAAAGATTGATTACCAATTAAATCAACTTGAAAAACTCAAAAAAAATGCCCTACTGTACTGTGTGTCGGTACGGTATCGAACCGGTACCGTACCGACTCATCCGCCAACCGGTATGGGTCTCGGTATCAGTTCTACGGATTTTGATTTTTATGATATTCAAAAAGTTATGCTGCTGCCACCAAAAAAAAGAAAAAAAAAAAAGAGCAATAGGCTGCAATTTTTCACTTTTTCAAAGTCAGGGAATACTAGATGATGCTAAAGCCTTCTTTGGACAAGTTGTATAGCAATTTAACATTTCTGGAAGGAATGCTGTTGTTATCTTGCACGTTTCTTTAACATTTCATGCCCTCCTTTCCGTAATTCTTATGCCTTCCCTTGAGATTCCTCCACACATAAAAACGGTGCATGTCCTAATCGCCATGTCCCACATAACATGGATCACAAGTATGACCCCATCGGGATAGAGAGGCAGCCTCAAATTTGTCTTTAAGACTCAATACTTATCCATTGCTTATGAGCGAATAAAAGTAGTGGATTAGGATATGGATGAAGGCCTAGGCCTTATCCTCCCCACCGACCATGACCTCCTTATCCCCTCTCCCCAAAATACCATCGGCGGGACCAGGTCGTACGAACTCCAAAGAAGAGGTGATATTTCGGATGTTTAATTAAAAGAGACAGACAAATGGCGTAGGTGTATTACCATTAACTATACCTCGCTCTTGGTTCCTTCTAAACTTTTTTCTAAGATTAGTGATATGTCAATGGTTCCAAATGGAGGGGATAATGCTTAACCACTTAACTTTTTTTTTTAAACTTACTTTAATCTATTATAGGTCCAATTACTTACTTATTAAATAAAATAATCAGATTTGAATCTGAATTTTTTTGACCTATTCACTAAATACCTTGATAGGTGGCAGGATTGTGATATAAAAAACCGCTGCCCTTTGGCATGTAGCAATAGAGCCTGTTTTGGTATTGGAGTTGGGTG
Organism: Phoenix dactylifera; assembly: GCF_051530095.1. NCBI lineage: Eukaryota > Viridiplantae > Streptophyta > Magnoliopsida > Arecales > Arecaceae > Phoenix > Phoenix dactylifera. The sequence continues at coordinate 10,892,534 of NC_143194.1, read as the reverse complement.
TGAAAGCATCTTCTTTTTGCAACCCACTATCTCACCTTTTTGCCCTATCACCATGCACTCGCATCCACATTCATAGAATTACATATTAATTTATTAGGCTACCCCCGGGGGAGAGTGGCATTGTTTAAGATGCTTCATGTCCTCACCCACAGCAATTGGCTTTGACTTTATCAAGATGGAAGTCCAGTAGTTGCTTGTTCTGACGCGGAACATCTGAATTGCGTACCGCCCGGGAGAGCAGCAGAATGCGGGCACAAATGTTAAAATATCGAAGTCCATCTTATTTAAAAAATTAAAATATCAAGCAGCCATTACAAATGTTCCTTAGCTTCAAGTTGCAAGCAGTATATATACAATGGCCCATCCATGCAAGGACTAAATGATTTGTTCCAAGCCTCCTTCAAGCCTTCAGAGATTATCCAAAGGCTTATTTTCTCTTCCCTTGAGGTTCCAAGGTTGGATACATGGGAGAAGATCTCAAGGAGATGTTTCGAAAAGTCTCATCGCCACGAGCCGAAGATGCGGATGAGCTCTGTGAGTCTGCATCTCTCTCAACTGCTGACTCCGGGGACTCCATGTTCTCATCTTCATCTGATCTCACAGATGATGCAACTTCCTCATCATCTCCCAAGCCATTCTCAACGTCGTCGAATGCATCGAAATTGGATTCGGATGGGCCTGTTTTCGAGTTCTCTTTGCTCATGGCTCATCTTCCCATCAAGTGAGTATAAGTCTAAATCTGAATCTGCCTTTTTTTTTTGCGCGTGTATGTGTGTGTGTTTATGTAGCAATGCAGAAGTCCCAGAAACAACACAAAAGAATTGGAAAATACGAACAAAGCTAAAAGATATGATAATCGTTATGTCTAGGTAGGTTCTTACCTCCTTCCATTAAAAAAAGATGATCAATATGTCAACCAAAGTTTCTACCCGATCCATGTTAGCTTTTCTAATTTTTCTTAAGAAAAAAATGTATTACTTTAAAATTTTAATTAAATCTCATTACATAATTTAGCCTACTTTTCCTTATAGCAAATGTTAACTGAATGATAAAACATTCTCAATAACAGGATTAATTTTTCCCAATTTTTGTAATTGTTAATTTGCTGACCGGTCCATTTACCCGATGACACATTTTGTTTACAACGCATTAGATAGAGTTGTTAAGAGGAGATTCTGGGTGTCTGCAGGAGAGGGCTCTCTAAATACTTCCAAGGGAAATCCCAGTCCTTTTCATCCCTGTCTGATGCTAGATGCATAGAAGATCTTGCCAAGAAGGAGACCCCTTACAAGAAGATGAAGCCATGCAAGAGCTATGCAGGAAATTTGGATGCAGGCCATAAGCCATGCCATACACCAGGGCCTTGTAACAGGACAATAGCAAAGAAAACTTCCAGGGGTTCTTGTTCCTCTCTAGTTAACAGGAGAAGCACCAGTAGCCTTTTATCAATTAGCAAACCGCCTCCCATACCTGTGAATAAGAACCTGTAATACTTTTTTTTCTCCAAGTATTTAATTATAGAATATGAAGAAGAGATCTAGCCTGATTTCATGACAAACAATCTATGTGATAGGAGAAATTAGGTAGCAAATTTGCTATGCTCCTTTTTTTTGTGCAATAGTTCTATGAATAAAAAAGCCACTAGTTCAGGTTGTCCCAGAGAATCAGTCCATTTCTCTGAACATCACACTGTATTCAGTGGGTTTTATTACAATTGTACAATAAATTCTTTTCTGTAGAGTGACATCTCAAACAGAGAAAAATTGATATGTAATCTGTAGAATATTGCCCAATCGCAGTTAAGCTTTGTTTAACTGCCCGTTTGCAAATATGTCTTTCAAGACTTGATATTTCCGTTTTCCCTTCTCTACTTTTACAGGAAAAAAGCTTGATAACAATTCTTAGCTCAAAATAATAGTTCCACAGAGCTCAAATGACTCGAGGTTCAACCAATAAAAAGGTTCTCTTTTGCTCTTTCTTCTGCTACAATCATTCTATTTAACATGCAAAAATTTAAGCATGGTTAAATGGCATGATATATCTCACTAATGAAAAAGATGGCATGACCATCCGACATCTTACACTAGGATTTGTATCAGAGAGCATACTGGTATATAGCTTCTGCAGTGCCATCCTGGTAATCGGTGGCTCCAATCACATCTGCCACAGCTTTAGCCCTTTCTGACCCATTTCCCAGGGCAATGCCCAGTGATGCTAGCTGTAGCATCTCTGTCATTTTCTCCATTGCCAGGTCATGATCTGGTCAAAAATTAGGTCATCTTTGTCACCTTGAAAGAAAGGGTGATGCCTAGAACTGAAGATAGAATTTTGGAGAGATAGCAAATTGGATAAAAAAGAAGTTAAATCATTGTTTGTTCTAAGATTCTCTGTTGGAAACATTAGAGATTGTGTAAAATGTCAGCTAAAAGACACTAGAAAGAATGGCAAAGAGCATAAATTAAAGGCACGTATAATTCTCAAAATTTAGGACTGTGGAAATATAACAATGCTAAATGCCATTCTAACTGCCAGAGGAAAGGAGCCCAGCAGGGGTGGAACGAGCGTATGTAAATCATCATCCTTACGATAGATTATTATACCTGAGAGCTGTCATTGGCACTTGTTATATTATTATACATTAGAATCTCCATCTTGCGATATGTTAGTCTCCTCAACCTAATAACTTCAGATGGCCTAGCAACATATATGATCTTGCAAAGGAGACATCCAATAACACATATATTAAACATAATCTAATGCCGTATTGGAAATTTTATTAAGACAAGGGATATTACTAGGGGAAGTACAGATGAAGACGGTAAAAGAAGGTAATTCACACCTCTTTTGTGGTAATTCCAAGGCGATCCAGCAGCACTTTTTCCCCACTACATTTTGAAGTTCCAGAGGGGATGATTTCAACCATATCTGGCAGTGCCTTGATACTATGTGCACTAATCCTGTTGCTTCAAACCAATATGGCTGTGAGGTAGATGACACCGTCTCAGGCATGTCGAGATAAAGCAGCTTCTGCAAATACAGAATTATTCCCAGAAGTAAGGCGTTCACATTAATTCCAACCTGCTTTTAGTCAAAAAGATCATGCTGAACTCTCCCTCAACAATGATAGCTTAGTCATGCCTTCACTAAGCAAAATTTTGATAAGTGTGTCAAGTGCAGAATCTTGCTTTGTTAGAATCTGGCACCTATGTGCTGGATTAAATATGATACACAATGTGCCAAGGACTGTCTAACCTAAAAGCCGAAAAGAAGAAAAGAAAAAGGAGCCTAGAATGAAATAAATGTTATAAAGGTTTCATCCATTAAAAAAAATGCAGGCAACATATTAAGACATTTTTGGTCAAATATTGGTATTTGTATGCACTAGAATGTAGCATGTGCAAAGCACATGTTTTTTAAATTTCAGAGTAAAAAATAAAAATATATTTAAATAAATAATAATGTTGGAGGAAGGACTCCAACCTTAGACCTTATGGTTAACAACTAAATGCTAATTTGTCCAACCCCACATGAAGGATGACATTTAATAGATGTTCTCAATTAAATGTTCAAATAAGTGGACTCTGACTAGATAAGGAATAGACAGAATTGGCTGAAAAAGACTTGAAACTCCTTGATGGTTTTAAATGATGAAAAAATAGCAGAAATTGAATAAGGCCACTTCAAAAAGAATAATATATTTAGCTATTTGGCATCATTACATTGAACAAGGAACAAAAAATCAAGGACTTAAGTCTCGGCAGGACGTCCTGCGGGACACCAGGATGGAGTACCATCCTAAGTGCATGGACAAGATCATTGTGCCATTGTCCCAGCATCCTGATCGTCACATCTTCAGACATCCCATATCCCAAGTGTCGGAACGGGACTGGACGGTGGTGCATCCCATTCCATGGCAAAACTGGCACAACACCATCCCACGGGAATTAAAGCCTCACATGGAATAGTTATCATCCTTGTTAAATTTTATTCCTTGAAAAAATAAAACTAAAGTAGAGGGTAACCAATTGTCCCTGAAAACACCAAACTAGGCTTTTTTCTTTTTTTTTTTTTGGTTAACAACACCAAACTAGGCTTTTTTTTGGTTAACAACACCAAACTAGGCTTCTTTGTTATCATTCCGAAGTGATAGGATCCTTGCAATATTATTAGAGTTTCCCTTTTTCTTAATCTCATTGAGCAAGGCTACGGGACACCTATCATTTATTTTTAGACGATTATTGGTAGATTAAGAGAGAAGGCAGATGTTAACGGTCTGGATTTCATAAGGATCGATGCAAAACAGAACTTTCAGTTAATAAAGTTCTTTGATTTTGTTTCTTTTCTACTTCTGCTTCCTATGTGCCTTTCTTTAGGCCTGCAGGTTAACCCTCGACTTTGGATATGATAGATTATGGATTCATACCCCTCGAAGATATTTTTTCTTACAGAAAAAATAATTTATTTCTGCTTTTTGTAATTTGTGCGATCAAGATGAAATCACAAAAGATATGGATGAATTTTGGTTTATAAAAATCAAGAGCACCTTCTTGCTTGATATGCTTGACAACTTCTCCAGTAAAATTTCTCAAAACTGTCAGGACTTTTTACAAAATCATGCCTCAAAGTGTACTAAAGAATGCTCATGTGGTATGCTGAAAGTTTGGATTGGTGAAATATGTAGTAAGAACAGCTCACCGTCGGAACTTTCTGCTTGAAGGACTTCATCAGCTATAGCATCATATGCACTTTTTATTAGACCTTTTCTCTTCCACTCAAGATTCTTCAGAACCAATTCCTCTTCGTTCTCCATTTCTGCTTCCGCCTCATCACTAATCTCATGATCGAAGCCCAAAAGATGCAATAAGCCATGAACCTAATTAACATGGAGCAGTTAGCCAGTTACTGTGTCTTGGAATAGCTTGAAGTATAATATATGCAATCAAATCTGTAAAGATGCTAATGGTAATGCATTTGCATCAACCACCAAGAATGATGACGCCATAAACTACTGATTTGTAGGAATGTAAGTGCTGTGATGACTATGTGACACAAACCACAATAAAGAAACCTAACTTTTGTAACTTATTAGAATCCTTCTTTGATCATTATTCCAATCAAAAAATAAATATATCCTTCAAACCCCTCAAAGTTCTTTTTCATAACTTTCATCCACTCTGTCATTCCCAGCTATACCATGCAGACACAAACCCTGTCCTCGCCAAAGCTTCCTGAATCTTTGATGCATAAAACAATAGGTCTATCTTGATTATCTATCTTTTGATCAGACATTGTCATTATATCCTATATTTATTAGTGGCCTTGTTTTCAAGTGTTAATGGCTGAGGACCTCAACTTTAGCTCCATAAATAGGTACTAGAAAATTACAAAATGGAACACATGCAAAATGATGGGAGGTAAATGATATATAAGAAAACCAACATGTAGATTACAAAAGAAATCAACATAATCAGAAAATATGCAAGATATCCAATGAATGATGATTTATACTGTTAAAATAAAAATACATACTCCACTCAAATGACAGTCCAAATTAATGCAAAAGATATGATGGATAAGCCAATGAACCAACCATGAGGATTCTTATCTCGTCAAGAAGTGCATGACCTCTCTCCTCTGCTTGTCTTGCAGCTGTTTCAACAGAAATTACTATATCTCCCAACAATAGCTGAAGAAATAAAAGAAGCATGTTAAATATGAGGAAGAAAAGTCAAGCAAAAACATCAAAAGAGGCCTGAAACTCAAATATATTCCTTACTATGGGAAGATCAAGTTCAGGAACGTGCTGCGACATAGAAAGAACATCAGTAGCATGGTCCTCATCTCTCCAGTCTTTGTTTAGTTTTTGGATAAAATCATCATTGCAAAGCAATACTGATAACTCAATCTTTTCAAACTTATTAACATCATTTATAGAAGTTTCCCTGGTTTTATATTCCAAGTCTCTGATATTATGAAATGCAACGTTCATTGCCATGGGAACATCCAATCTCAGTGTCTCTGCAATGGCCTGCACAGATGTTGCATAAGACAGATGTCAATCAAACAGGTGAAGACGCTATACGCAAATGAAAACGATAAGCTCCACTTGCAGTACTAGAGAAGGTCATCAGAGACAATGCCAAGAAGTTACAACTGATTAGGTATGCAAAAAAGTATTCAAGACAAGCAAAGCAATAAGATTTGGATATACAAAGGAAAAAACATGATGTGCACACTTAGTCCGTGTCATATGACTGTAATTGAACCATTTGGTAGTTAGAGAAGAAGGAATAAGAGATGATCTCAGTTATTAAACAAGTACACCCAAAAACCTTGCAGTTACATACATCAAAAGAATGCCTTACATACTTCCAATACAGATTGTCTATTTAACCTGAAAATTTACTAATTTTGATGGACCCACCTATTTCCAACCACCTATTTGAATACCTATGCAACTCAGAATAAAGGTAGACCATTTTCCAAAATACGCAAATAAATCCGGTATGATGCTATAATTGGTAACAAGACAAGTTGCTTCCTTGTCCTACTCCATACAATTCAGCAACATAACTTTCGTAATTACCTCAAAACACTGCTGAACACAAATGGAGTAGATCTTAAACAGAAATGTCCTCCGATCTTGGCAGAAACACAGATTATGAAGAGTCACAAAAAGCCAACACACATAAGCAAGAAACCTTAAGCTGTCTGGCAAACGAACTAAATAAAGAAGTTTCCCCAGCAAATATTCTGTCATAGAGAAGCTGTCAGTATGAAAACATCAAGAAAGTGCTACAAAATCCTAGATTTTGCAAGAGCTTCTGGGATTTCATTACAGAATAATCCTAAAAACCAATTATAGCTACCAGTCCAGTAATTCTAAGAAAAAAATTCCAAAATTTGTTTTCTTGTTTTCTTTTCCATAATCCCCTGGAACTCGAAACGTATCACCAGATGAGGAGAAGCAAACCAAGATGCCAGATATGCCATGAAGTACAGGGCTACTTGGAAGCAATGAAAAGAAAAATCTTAATTACCATGATTTCGGGATCGTCGGGCAAGTCTTCTTCGATACAGATCTTGATATCGAGCTCCAAAGGCTTCTCCTTCGGCGCCTGCCTCTTCGCCGCCGGTCTCCGCCTTGGCTTCCGGTACCCCCTATTAGAGTTCGCAAGGAACCCTCCGAGCGACCCCGCGGGGCGCGATTCCCCAAGCGGAGCGAAGCGAAGCAAGGAGAAGAACGACGCCAGCGGAATAACCGGACGAATAAGAGGAGAGGTGACTGTCGCAGCCAGCGGCAGCGGCACCCACTGGAGAGCGGCGGAGATCGGATGCGGAGAACGAAAAGTAGATCTGGAGGCGAGGGCGAACGCCCGCGCGACGAGACTCGTCATATCGCCGGAGAAGGGGGAGGATTCCGGCGAGAAGAAGCAGGGCAGCACGTGGGGAGGAAAAAGGGAGAACAAATGCACCGAGTGTAAGAAAAGATCGGGTGAAAAGGGATGTGTATAATTTATCATTTGCGTGGGAGATGAGCTACAAAAGAATGTTGAATTTTGATACGTGTCGGTTAGTTCAGTCGATTTTAACGCAGACCGCTGTTCTGTTTGGACCAGCTAATCCCCGCTAACGTTCTGCTCTCGGACTGCGGTAAAAGGGACATCAAAACCCTAAACCCTAAACCCAGACGTTTTCCACCATGAAGAGAAAGCCATGACTCGTATCAATCTCGACCGGAAGTCAAAACCCTAACCCATCAGATGTTTTCCACCATCAGAGAGCAATGCCTCTATTGGAGATCTCTGTGGCAAGCTACCAGCACAGTACCTCAAGAACGCAGAGGTGAGCAATTTTCTCGCATTCTTTTCTCTCCTTAGCTTATAATCTAGATCATGGGGATGTGGCCATGTCTGATTTACCTTTATTGTTCTTCAAGATTGGGAATTATAATTTAATTTCTTATTTATAGAGAGTTCAATAGAAATGTGATGTTGCATTGGTTGTTTCGCTTGTACTGTACTCGTATTGATGCTTGGAGGTCTTTATTATGTGAAGGATTTCGATTTAGGAAGAGCTCAGTGTCTTATAGACCAAACTTTGAAGGGTTTACCACCTTATGCTATTCTTCTGTTGCTAGCTCTACCCAATAAATCATTCTTGAAGTACATGAAATTAACCTAAGAAGCAAGAGTTTGTCCATATGGTATGGTTGTTTGTTATGTTCTGATGGATGAAATCCATTTATGAGATTTTACTTATGGGTAAATACTCGCCTGTTTTCTTTTGATCCATGTTAAATGTTTTATCATCTCTTAATTGTCTTCTTACTTCAACTACTATTTTTTTGATAAATGCATCAAAATGAAGCATTCTTTGAAAAACATAATCTTAGAAGACATGCATATAAAGATGTCATTACCTAGTTTTGTTCCCAACAATTTGAGGTCCTGATGAGGCACAGTTTGGACAGATCCAATCTTTGGTGTTTTACACAAAATGGCTTCCCTAGGACTCAAAACCATACTATTGCACTTCTCGGCCCAAACTTTTGCCATTGCACCAAGCAATGACTCCTACTTGGAAGACGTGCATATGTTGAATTAGAAAACATTATCACTTCCCACTAGCTAGTTTTGGAGAGACTTTATTGTGGTTGTTGGATTTTTGATGTGCTATGCTGAATTAAAAGAGAATAATGATAAAACTTAGCGGGGTAAATTTTGCTTCCATGTTATAATGGTTGTTCATATTTCTTAGCCGGGTATTTTCATTTCTTATTTATTGTTGGAAAGGCCCACTACTCTCTCTCTCTCTTAAGGAGCCTTCATTCCAATATTATTTATCTTCTCACAAGAAAATTAATTTTACTATATTCTCTTTTATTTGCTTGTTTATGTGCAAGAACCATAAACCTTGTATGGGCAATAATGCAAGTGTAACCCATTGTCTACATTTGTGTTTGACGTATCAATTGGACCAATTCATCATCCATGTATGAGCAACTATATATATATATATATATATATATATATATATATATATATATATATATATATATATATATATATATATATATATATATATATATTTTTTTTTTTATTTTTTTATTTTTGGGGGGGGGGGGGGGGGGGTTAAATAATTATGGTTTCTATACACATTAGCCACTGGGCTATCTGCCTTCTGCCTTCATTTTGATAGATGTCTGAAGTATCGTTAGGAGAACAAGAGAAAAATAACCTAGACTTAGAATGATACACAAGGTTAAGGGGACATCATAGTTCATATGCATTCGCAAAACTCCTCTCTACAATTGGAATTTCCTAACAGTGCTCTCTGTGTGTGAAAAGGGACCATGTTATAACCAACAGTAGGTTCTCTAGCATTTTTTGGGATGTTATAGAGTCTAGGTACGTCGAGTTAACTTGCAAGGGGATGATCGCATGATATATTGGATAGTGGTTGTGCCTGCAGGATATGTGGATTGTGTCATTGTTATATGTCGGTCACATGATTAGCATGCCAAATGTGTATGGTTCGCATTCAGCCCTGCAACAGCCTAATGGATTGCACTGATAATGTGTGGGGTATTGGGTTCTTCCTGCATAATGTGTTGATTGCATCAATGGTATATTAAACTAAGGTTCGCCGTACCGGCCAAACCAGATGGTATGCCTCATACCATACCAGTTTGGTGTCAATATTCGATATGAAAAGCTTCATACTATTTGTACTGACACAGTGATAGTGTGACACTGGTACGGGGTCCAATACCAAAACGGCAAACTTTAGATTAAACTACTATCAAATTGTTCATGTCATTAGCACACCCAAATTTTCAAGATGCACGCGCAGTCTTGTACAATGCTGCACCAGTAAGCAAACAAATGGTATGGATGGGACCATGAGTTGCACCTGCTAGCAAAGGATTGTCGACCATGTGATGTGCTAGCCTAGGGTCGCAGTGACTCGCATGTTGCATTGCCCAGTTATCCCAGCTTAGGGCAGATATATTATAATTCCTCGTATACATACATCCATGTGAGTCAGAGTACAAAAGATCAAAAAGATCTCAGCTTTACATTCCATCTGTGCTTTCCATGCATCTCATAGGACTGCATTAAATAAGTAAACAGGAAATCCATGTATCTCTTGCCTTTTTTCTCTCAGAGGAGTGGAATTTTCATCTTTTTCTTCCTGTAACTTTGTTTTTTTGTAATATAGTAAATGGATAGCTGAGTTTAAAATTGTTTATTCATGTTGTAAAAATAACTAGTTAACATTGCCACAATTAAGAATCTGACCAGTCTTCAACTTGATATGAAGTTACATATGAATTATTTCATGTGTAAGGTTGTAACAATCTCTGCAAGCTTGATTCTAAAAGTTGATGTGCCAACTACTGCTGTGTTTCTATATAGTCCTAATTACTGTTATATCTATGCTAGCTGCTAACTTTGTTGCAATAATTCAATCTGCATGTTGATCAGCACCGATAATGCCTGAGTTGCAATGATATGGGTGAAGAAATGATTAGAACTACCATTTGGTTCAGTGATGGGGACATCAAAGCCGTTCGTCCAGACGATTGCGCCATCAGACGCTCGCATTCACGCCGGAGATTGACTTTATTGTGGCAGGGAGATAATCATGAGCCACCAGATTGAGTCAGATCCAGATTGGATCCATTTGAGTCTGAATCACTTTTATTTTATTGCATTATTTGCTTTTGTTTTAATCAAGTCAATTTGGTCAGTTGTTTTGTTATTAATCAAGTCAATTGAATCAAATAATTAGATCGAGTGATTGGATCGATTTTGGTATGTAATTAATCGATTGACTTAGTCAACTAATTGAGGGTCCAATTTTGGTATGTCGTCAATTGATTAACTTGACTTGGTCATGATGTAAGGTCTATATAAAGGCCAGCCCTCTCATGTATGAGGGAGTTCAATGATTGAATAGAAAATTCTAGCCTCCTTTCTGCTCTTCTTCTTCCTTCTCCTCTTCTCTTCTTCTTGTGTCTCTATAACCTCTTTTTCCTAAATCTCTATAAACTCTTCTTCCTCCTCTTTTCCTTCTTCTTCCTTTTTCTCTCTTCTCCCTGCAGTGGTCTGCCATCAGTTTGGTATCAAAGTCTCGGCTTTACTTCTGGTGCCAAAGCCCCGAGATCTTGTTTCTGGACGGACCACCCCCAGTTTTTTTTCCACATCTGCTGCTGCTGCCGCTGCTTGAATCCACCGCCGCCCTTGCCTTCACCTCGCTGCATAGCCACACCCTACCGTCTTTGCCTCACAACGCCGCCGCCACCCCTTGGTTCACCGCTGCCTCTGTCTCCTTTTCCTATCCCCTCTCTCTCGGTTCTCGCACAAAAAGGGAAGCAAAAAGAAATCCCGTCGCTGGGTACCCCCACAGCAGCTCGGGAGAAAAATAAACTGTGCCCCTTCGTCGTTTTCCCCTCTAGCCATCGCCGCGCACGCGCCAGCCACTGCCTCCACCTTCCAGCACCGCCAGTTCGCCATCGGAAACCCCTGCGCCTCTACGGAAGCCCTCGGCCGCATCCTGCTGCCACCGTCCATGGCCGGATCTAGGAGAAGAACGTCGCCGCTCCACTCGACGCCGTCCCAACACTCTCCCCACTGGCGCAACCTCTTCCCTCTGCAACCATCACCGCGAAATCAGGGGTGATCCATCGGGTTCGTCGGAGGTTGAAGACGGACAGCTTAATGGGTAAGATCCAAACCCGTTAACCCACCATCCTCAGTCCGAATTCGCTTCAAAAAAAAAGGAAGCTTAGCACATGACCGCACGTGCGTGCAAAAAAAAAAACACTACCTGTCATCTTCCTCGATCGGACGCCCCTCGCCACGTCTTTGCCGAGCTGCGCCGCCGCGCCCGCCATAGTGCGCCACCTCCTTCCCATGGTCAACCGCGGACGATCAAAGCCGATCGCCACTAAGCCCCGACAACGCCCTCCCCGCTGAGCCGCACCGCCTGCGCATGCCTCATCCGCCGTCGCCACCCAAGCACCACTCCGCCACGTCTTCCGACCGCCTCACCGCCTCCGCCGTGCTGCCAAAGCCTCGGTCGTGCCGTCGCTCCCCTCCGCGACTGCCCTTGCCGACACCCCGGTCAACGCCGCTGCTCGCCGTGCTCCACCTCTTCTTCCTCACCGCTACCCGCCACTCCTTCGGCCGAGCAACACCACCCCGCATCCACCCCTCAATCGCCATAGTAACCCCTCCGAGGGCCACCTCCGAGCCCTCCCACAAGCCACTGCCCCTTTCCGCCTCCCCTCCCTTCCCCTCAGCTCGGTCGTAACTCATCCCGAGCCATCCCCTCTCCCCAACTCCACCGACCGAGACCCCTGCCTCTGCACCTTCCCATCTCCCCCTCATTTACCTTCCCCTCCATCCCCCTCCCAAAGCATAGCTCCCCAGGGTTTCGGTTGAAACCCTTTCACTGCCCCCTTCCATCCACCATTGGCCTCACAAGCCCCATCAGCCGAGCCGGGCCCCTTAGGGCCCAAAAGACCGCAACTCACTCCCGCGCCCAGTCCACAGGCCCACGCCCGCGCTCGATCCAAGGCCCACTGCGTCACCTGCAGCCCAGCCAACTATACGGCCCGCCCACTGTTTCACAGGCCTCCTCTTCATTTACAGGCCTGCCAGCCACACCACACAGCACACCTCGTAGTTGGCAGGTCCCTCAGGCCCACAAGCTGCTTCAACCAGCCAATTCGCACCTTCGACAAGCCTACTTGCTGCGTTGTATCCCTGATTGTTGTCCCAGCCTAAGAGCGAACGAATATGATCAACTGCTCTACGACAGGTAATAAGATTTCTACTTTTTCTGGCTTGTTCATTTAATTATGTTTTAGTTCTCTTACATGATAGTCCTATTCTTGCAAACTTATATTGTTGTTAAAATTCAGAACATTGAATCTTTCACTTCCGAACCCGTCCTATTATCCATTAAATCTTGATATTAAATTAGTACACCGTAGTAACAGGACATTTCTCAACATTCTTCGATCAAATTACTCTAGAATTAGAACCGCTGTACTACGTGATTGTAACCTAATTTCTTAAACTGATTAACCACATACTTTAACTCCGAAATAACTAAAGTAAAAATTAGCAACATTTAAATTTTAAGTTACTTTGTGAAAACTTGCTGATCTCTGAAATCATAGTAGTTTGTATTAGATTGTCCTGCATCATATTTACTAGGATTTTATTAGTGACATTGCACGTCATTATCTAGTATTATCATTGCATGCCAACCCGTAATGGTAGGAAGTACCATTTCAATCAATCTAGAACCTTCGTAACTGCCATAGATTCTGACATTTTGAGGTCTCTCATGGAACAGAACTAGTCCATACATAGGATAAGCAGCTATTCTAAAAGATAGTCTTGTTTCATGTAGTAGAAAGATATTAAATAGCTGTTGCAGCATCTTTTATCAACTGTACTCCCTCTATTGAACAGGAGGAAAGACTCGGCAGAGAATCCACTGGTCTGATATGGAAAATTTGATATGATATTCTGTCATGCTTTCTGTTGAGGAACATAAGCTAAAATGCAGGTCTCTGTTTATTTATTTGTTTTATTTTATTCTTTTGAATAGCCTTTGTCTATCACTAATAAGATGCCGTAAAGCACAAGGTTCTTGATGCATGACAAATCTTTGATGCTTCATATCAAAATCAGAAATGTTATTGGAAGCCCGCAACCAGAACTTACCAAGATACATCACATTTTCCTAGTTATGAGTGGCACAAATTGTAACAATTGAGTAGCTCTGGTTAAGCTCTTAAGAACTGCAAAATAAATAATAATATTTGATTTCCTATTTGATTTCACTGACTGCTCCATATTTAGAAAGCCATAAATGTTACATTTTTATATTTCGGCACGCACGCACACACATTTTTAAGTGCATGCACCGAGCACATTTCTTTTAGAATTATTACCTTTTGAAATTCTTTGTATTGCATGGTTACCACGCCTTCAAACAGTGAAATAAAAGTTTTCCTTCAAAGATTTTGTACTTCTATCATTGCCCTCATCATGGTCCTTAGCACAACAGAACCAATTCTGTAATTTAAAATGTATTTTCATGTAAAACATAAAATTTAATACTTCTCCAATGAAGTATCTCCGATACCATGATGCATGCTTACTGTACTGCAGCAAGAAACCTTCCTAGCTCCACTCCGCCAAGTGAGTTTGGTTCACCCACTCAATTGTCTGTCTTCATGGTGCAACAAATCTATCTAAAGCATTGTTATTGTATATGCTTAAAGATCTTCCTAGTTATTTAGGCAGAATGTTATTACGTATACAAGCAATCCAATGCAATACAGGCATTTGCCAACACGGCGTCAATGAGATAAAGAGTCAATCCCTAAGTTAATACCGAAGTGTCAACTATTCATCCTGTCAAATTTCTTATCTCTATAGTTTCACAAAATGGAACAAGAAACTCTAATAAAGAAAGCTTAACAACATATGGCTTCTGCAATATAGACAACCAATTGTTCTCCATCTTGGCTTGCAATGCTACTTAACACACACCATAAGACCATTTTGGCCATAATCTCTAAAATATGGTCTAGTCCCTGTGGATTTATGTCTCTGCAAAAGTTCATCGCTGACATCTCATGCAAACTTCATAATAACATTTAGTTATCCAACTGCTACAGTAACCAGGAACATGAAGTTGGAAGCACATCAGCATCAGACCACTTTCTTGTTTGGTAGAACCATGAACTCAATCGCAACTAAGTTGAAGCTTTAATGGTTTGCACTGAGGAATTCCATGAATTGATCGCACTTCTGAAGCATTTGGAACCTGTTTTAGATGCTGAAAGTTCTTATTGGCCTGATAAGATCTTCCAGGTGCGGAGGCCTGTGCCTTAATATTTTATTGTAACAGTCAGCAGTCACAAGGAAAGAGAGAGGCGGAGAAAGAAGACCTCCCCAGGCAAAACCAGATTACATGCACACTCTTGATTAGCTGACCAATGGAATAGTTAAAATTACATTTTTTCCAAGGTGAATTAACTTATCCTTCAAAAATGATAATAAGTAGAAATTTACACATTTGAGCCTGATGACATGATACATCAAAAGAATAATCCCACTTCTTTAGCTGACAAATTACACATAACCGAAAGAAATAACCATTTATTCGAAAAAAGAAGGGTCAAAAAAAAAGAAAAAGATGATCTGAAATTACGCACCGTCCCAACATCCAGTTGCATAATATGCCCCTTACTCATACGTATCTTCATCTGAGACATCAGGAAAAGCCAGACTTTGTAGAATTATTCAATTGAATAACAATTTTCAGTCAAATAATAAATAAATAAATAAATAAAGGACAGGGAAATATTTTAGCACAATAAGTCAACTCAAGCTCAGATATCTGATAAAATACAGGACTCCCCACCTATTCTATTTAGCAATTTATAAAACCTTAATAGAGAATTGCCCATCCTTATAAGCTTTACTCAGACCACTATTTAGCACATGTGACACATGTTTTCTACGTATTAAGTGTAAAAGAAACAAAGAAAAGAAAAGAAAAAAGAAAAGAAAAAAGAGCAAGTTTTCATTAAAAAGAGGAAGAGAGATAAATGTGGTGAAGCAATTTTCAAGAAAGGAATCAGAAAAAGCTGATGATCCGAAAAGGGAAAGAGAGAAAAAAGAGAGGATTGCATACATCACTTTAACAAGGAGTATTTTTGTAAATACATTGTAACTGGAGCTAAAAGGACTGGAGTGGAGTTTCTGCTATACTAGGAGTACTGCTTTTGAAGGTGAGGAAAACAAAATCATGTCTTAAAGGAGTTCTTGCAATCAATTCAGGAAAAGAAATATGGCTATCACACGACACTTACGTTCCTGTTCTTCCATGTTCCAATCATCTTCATCATCGTCAAAATCTATGTTCTGTAAAACAATAGTGAAAGAGTCAGACTTATGCTCTTCAAGCCATGCAAAGGAAAGATATTACATGCATGCTAGCATGCTAGCCAGCTGTAAAATGCCTGCTATGAGGAATTAGAAGTGTGTTTGCTTTAGGTTGTGATATGGTAGAAACAAAGAAAAGAAAAAGAAAACAGAAACATGGCCAGTAGATACCATCTAGAAGAAAGAAGAAGATAAAGAAAACCGATCTCACACCTATTTGGTTGGGAATCACTACCTAAGGACTCGCACCCATATTCCATGCCTCACACACAGAAAGAAGAAAGAGAACCTTGATTTCGTTAATGAAAAATTTTGCATATAACATCCATAAAATATCCTAAAACAGAGAGGCCTTAAAAAGGCACTATAGCATTATTGTTCACACTATACTGTTGTAAATGGTAACGTACCATCCCTTATTTAATTATTTCTTGACTCTTTAATAACACGTGACTAAACTAGTCTCTCAAATTCAGCATTTTTCATGCTATACCAAACAAAACATGCGCTAAAACAGAAAGGATAATTAAAATAAAAAACAAATGACATTTAGACCAAAAGCTCAACAAACTCCAATAATAGTGATGATATATGTGAAGCTCTTGTTGCAGCACCAGGTCATTGAAGTCAATTCAAAGGCTCGGATGTTTCTTTGCGCGCCTTATGGGTACTCAAAATCCATCCCAATCCCCATCAACTCTCTGTGGCTTCAAAAAATTCGCCTCCCACAAATAAAGGCTGCAGTTTCTCCCAAGCAACTCCATGTTAAGCCTTGGTGGCTCATCAACTTCAATCCATGTGCTGTCTGAATCTAGGCATCCTCTCCACTTGACCAAGTATTTCTGAAATACACAAGTGCTGGTAGAAACTATCTACTCATCCATGATGTCTTCAAGCTCATCCTCCTTCATCCCCAATGGTGGGAGAGATGGAGTGGGAAGCTATGGGAGTGTAGACACCGAATCTCTTGGAGATATAGAAGATGCAGCAGTAGAAGTAATCGGAAAGGCAGGGAAAAGGCTCAAAAGGTATATCTGCAGGCACCCAGAAGAGTGTAGACACCCATGTCTTTAGAAAGATCCAAACCATAAGCATTTACATCAATTCTTTGCAACCTATCCTTCTGGCATGCAGTTTCTCAAAGGTTCCTGGGGGCAAACCTCTCCGAATGGTCTCAAACGATCACCATGTCTGCCTCTACAAACTCTCAGTACTTACGATGTACATCTGCTGCAGATTTGTAGGTTTCATTGCTCAATGCTTTTTTATAGTGAATTTCAGCAAGCAAATCATACATATGATGTGCAAATGAATATGCTAAATCACTATTTCTAGATGCAACAGGTAGGGGAATTAGATCTACAGGTACCCTATGCTGGAAACCCGGGACAATGTCAGATGGAGTTTGACTTGTAGACCGATTGAAGGAGCTGTAGTAAGTTCTGCCACGGGAAGCACCTAATTCCAAACAGACACATGATCCACTATAAGACATCTTAGACGATCTCCTCTACTCATTTACCACCTCTGTCTTCCCGTTCAGTCTAGGGATGGCATGCAGTAGTGGAGTGTCATGTTGAACATTTTCCAGAGTTTTTTCTAGAAATAGGTCATGAACTTTTCATCCCTATCTAAGACATTGGTCTTAGGAAGGCCATGCAACCTAACCAAACCAAGGTAAGAGTCTAGACAGTAGAAGTATATCAGATCTAGGGGAGCAAGGGTTAAACCTATAGGTTACTGGAAATTCCGACTTAGAGCTTGTTTGAATGATTGGGCAGAAAATCCTATAGAATTCGTAGATTGTGCCAGTACAACTAGCATGATCATAGGATTATAGTTTGATCTTGGTTTATATTCATAAATACCTAGGAATAACTTTGGAGTGGGCCGGCCCGAATCCCATAGGAAGAAAAATAGACCAACCTGTAATCCTATGATCTTGCTAGTTGTACTGGCACAATCCATGAATCCTTTAGGATTTTCAGCCCGACCATCCAAACAGGCCCTAAGTAGTAAGTTTTGGGTTAATACAACAAAGCAATTAGCTGTATTTTTGGCTAGAAAGAGGGATATGTTGGTGGATCATAAGGATAGATTAAAGAAGAAACAAGAAAGATGGTAACAGTAGATATGATTCTGTAATACTATATATCTGAAAAACTAATGGTGTTGGAAGCAGCAAGGTTAGGGTTTGCAGGGATTGTCTATAGGTTGTGATGGAAGGTTGGTAGGCTCGTACCAGAACTAGGCCTGTTATGACAACAGCCTTAATCTGACCTGAAAATAGACCCTAAGAGGTGGTTGTTGGCCTTCCATCAATGGCTAGCAGTGGCACAATGGCAAAGGAATAGCTGTGTTATTCAGTTTGCAAGCTACAAGGGTCAGCAGCGATAATAGAACAAAGAGGCTAGAGAAAATAATGAACAGGATAAAACTAAAGTTAGTATAAGTAGTGAAAGGAGAGAAAAAATAATACCGGACTCGCTCCAGGACGTTGAGATCCCACCTATGGTTTGAAGGCCATACACCTCCATTGCAAAATCATACCACAAGAGTAAAGAAAACCAAAGACTCCATTCTTCCATTCATAATCTACATAAGAGTCCCTTCTATAAAACAAAAAAGAAATCGTAATTCGACTCTATTTTTAAGTCCCAAATCTGCCCCTAATAAGGTAGGGTTATTGTTCACTGTAGCATGAACAGTGTCATGAAAAGTACTGCTACAGTAAATAGGTCTTGTCAAGCTAACAATTAAAATATGACATCTCTTAATCTTGACCTTCGATTCTAAAAGATGTACTAAAATCTAAAAATAACTGAAAATAAAAAATAGAAAAATGATAACTATAATTATATCTAAGAAAAATCCCATGTTGCAGCACTTCAATACATGGTTCGTCGTACCAGCCTAAACCAGACTGTACAGGGCATACCGTACCATACCGGTTCGAAACTAGTATCCAGTACGGATGGTATAACGACACTCAGTACACCAAAAAAGTCCCGCCCCATACCATACCGACACCGGTACCGAGACGGTGAACTTTGCTTCAATGCACCATAACATGTTTTCGATCTTCGTCATTCACTTCCACTCTATGGACCAACATTCACCATTTCGGCACCGGACCTCATACTAGTACCATTCTATTACAGTATCAGTATGCGGTATGGTACAAGATGGCGAGGTATATGAGTGTCGGTATGGTACAAGTCTACGTACCGGTACGGTATGGTACGTCCGATACAGTACCTACCGATAAGGCAAACCTTGTTGTGGACAAACTCGCCTGAAGTGAGGTCAAATTTGAAGCTACTTTTATTGATTCCTCATCTCAATGATAACTAGTGATGGATACCAACTACTGGATGTCATGTGACATCATGAGTAGGTTTTAAACTCCAATTGACGTCATCTAATCAAACATATTTGTTCTTGATAAAGTAAATCTTGACCTGCTTTGAATCAGCCCAAGTTTCATTAGCTTTCATGTTAGCCTTGCTCTTCACAATGTTACATTAAACAAAAATGCCATAATCTGCATGTACTTCTTGTAAGGTGACTACTTCTCCAAGGTTTGACAGAACTTGTAGGCGATCTGTCCATTAAATTTATGAGGATCATTAGTTCTTTAGGAAATTCAGCATCCAAACAGCCTTCTTCTGATGGATCAGCAACAGGTGTCACCTTTTCTTCTAACATCATAGTAGAATCTTTAAAGTTTATAACCTCATTATCATTTACTTCATTAAAATATTCCTTAAAATGGGAAGCTTGGTAAGCTTCTTCCATGACAATCTTTTGTTCCACTGTCTTTAGGATCTTGTTCATTATGAAATTCTTTAGATAACTCCTTTGCCTCTTCTTTCAGTTCCACTGCCACATGGAAGGATTTGATGCTGTCTTTATTACCTTGTATCCCGATTTGATCTGA
This sequence comes from Phoenix dactylifera, assembly GCF_051530095.1. Taxonomy (NCBI): domain Eukaryota; kingdom Viridiplantae; phylum Streptophyta; class Magnoliopsida; order Arecales; family Arecaceae; genus Phoenix; species Phoenix dactylifera. The sequence continues at coordinate 10,872,611 of NC_143194.1, read as the reverse complement.
AGGTACTTTGATATGGTTTTTAATTGAGACATGTCTGACAATACTCTTAAACATGAGGTGCTTGACATATTTGTTTGCATTGCATTTTTGCAAGCCTTCTAGCGCACAACCAAGATCTTTCACCAACTTGTTTATTGAAAACTGAGACATTTTTTCTACTTTTTCCAAATTCTTCTCTTGGAGTCATTTTAGAAATAGGTTGGCCATATTTTTTCTGATGTTTAACAACAGAAGTTTTTTGTGGTAGGTCGACAAATACATTTCCTTAAATGATTTCTTTATCACTTCCCAACTAACAATAGGAGCATGACCTCGACGAATCCCCTTATTTTCTATGCCTCTCCACCACATGTAGGCTCGACCTTATAGTTTTGTCTTGGCGAAGCAGACTTAAATTTGGTCAGCCATATCGTATCAATCTATGACCCAATCCACAAATTCGTGTGGTTCAACATCTCTAGTGAAACCTTCATCAAGGACATGTTCATAATCAAATATGCTTCTAAAATTGGATCAGCCACAATAAGAGAACATGGTAGCTTAATGAATACCTTGATATGAAAATTTGATACAAGACAACCCTAGGGAACAACAATCCGAAATTAAAATTAAGAAACAACAATGATATATATATAAACTAAATATATATAAACTAAATGATATGGATGTAAATATCTGAAAATATGATGCTATGCAATACTAAACAACAATCCGAAATTAAAATTAAGAAACTACCAAGCTTAGGACTCAATTTACAAGCTATTCTAATGCAAAGAATATGCTTGATATAGATGCCTAAATGCCACTTGTTGAAATCAAAATCCCGGCGGGACAGAGGCACCCCAGCAGTCCCATCCTGTTCTTATAAGAAAACAAGACCAGGACGAGGTCGGGACTCTGAAACCCATCTACATTGGGAGACAAGAAGAAAGAGGAAAGAAAGAAAGGAACAAAATATGAAGAAAAGGAAATAGTGAAAGGAAAGAAGAAGAAAAATGAAAGAAAGAAAAGGGAGAAGAAAAAGAAAGAAAGAAAGAAAGGATAGAAGGAAGAAAGGAAAGAAAAAGATGAAGAAAAAGGAAAGAAAAGAAGGTAGAAGAAAAAGAAAGGAAGGAAGGAAGGAATGAAAGAAGAAAAAGAAAGAAAGGAAAGAAGAAGAGGAGAGAGCCGGAGGGCATGTATCGGGACCGCCATTAGGATGGGATGGGACAGCAGGGCATCCTATTCCATGGAGAAACCGGGACACCCCATCTCATAGGATTAGTTGAAATCACATTAGGGCAATAGCTTTTCACAAATAATGCATATGATCTTGCAACAAAAGTATTGAAAGCTACCAGAATTCTTTGAAGGATGCAAAGCAATGGTTTTTCATAGCCTAGATGATACGCTACAATTGTTGTCCAGATCCAATCTGTTCCCATTTCTTGCTTGTAGATCATGTATGATAATCCAAGATCCAAGGCCTTCTTAGTTGTAATAGGAATCGATGCCCTCTAAGGGCTAGGTTTAGGATTTGCTGATTTATTACAAGGTTTTCCAGAACCAAAGCAAGAGGTTGACAGATCTGTAGAAGTTGCAGATCTGATTGGATTCATACAGATCATGCTTTGGATAAATCAAGGTCTGAAATAGATGCTGATTGTTGATTGTAGAGTGATTGCTATGAGGGAACAGCAACAAGGGTACAAGCAAGATTTGCCGTACCGATGGGTACCGATGCATACCCGACTATACCGTACTATACCGGTACTGAACAGGCACATGGTACAGAGCGTAACGACACTTGGTATGCTGAACCAGGTACCATACCAAGCGTAACGACACTGTAATAGGATGAAATTGGTATAGAATCTGATACCGATACGGCAGATCTTAGACAGAAGGATGTTTACTTTAGACTATAATATGGCATAAGCAAAGAAAAGAAAAGAAACGAAAGAAAACAGAAAAACAGCAAGAAGATATTACAGAGAACGAAGGAGATAAAACAATTCGATATCCCACCAATTCGGTTGTAAATGACTCCCTAGGGCCTCCATAGCCATAATCCATGAACTCACACACTTAAAGAGAAGAGTAAGAGAACCTTAATTTCATTGAAGAAAAATTCTGCATACAATGTCAAAAAAGAACCCTAAAATAAAGAGGCCTTAAAAGCTACGATTTGTAGCATTTCTGTTCATGCTACCGTGAACAGTAATCCGCCACTATTTAATTCCTAAAATGCACTTTTAACTCTTTAGTAAGGCATGTGACTAAACTAGTCACTTAAATTCAATCCTTTTCACACTATACTAAATAGAACATTAACTAAAACAGAAAAAAAATAATTAAAATAAAAAATGATGCTAAGACCCAAAACTTGCCAAACTCCAATATTGCTGATAATATGCGCAAAGCTCCCATCATGGTTCTAGGTAATCCAAGACAATCCAAAGGCTCGAATATTATTTTTGTTCACCATGTGTAGACTCGAAATCCATCCCCATCACATATATTTTGGGATTAGAATGCAACATATTCTTCTATGTATTCTCTTTTTTATGACAAAATTCTATAAAAAGCATAGTTGTTCACTTATCTGGATGTGCAGATCCACCACTCAAGATGTGATCTCTTTGCTTGGAGGTGATCCCTAATTTATAGGGTGCTGGGATCCTCAATGTCCATAGCAGATGGGTTCTCGAGCCAGAGAGAGGGAACCAGGGCACCAACGGATGGCAGCGATAGGGAAGAAAGAGAGAGCCACAGTGATGGAGAGGGGTGGAGAGAGGCACGTTAACAGAGGAGGCTATGATGAGGCGGTGATGAGAGGAGAGGTAGAGAGAGTCGCTGGAGGCATGATGAGGGATATCATGATGAATGGAGATAGAGAGAGAAGCAAGGGTTATTGGAGAGAGAGAGAGAGAGAGAGAGAAAGAGAGAGCCCACTAAAAATCCACCTCCACTAACTCTCCTTAGGCGAACATAGGGTACATGGTCAAGCCAAATAGTTGCCCCATCTAGCCCCACCTAACATCCATCCATCCTCTACATTGTCTGTTACATGAGAATTATTTTAAATGTATAGAACAAAAAATAGACAAAATAAAACAATCAATGTACGTGTGTGAGTGTAGAAGGAATCATTTGCAAGTTTTTTCATTAAAGTTCATAAACAACTTATAGACAGTAACACAGACTATAGAACAGCAAAGTCATTGTCTGACATACTAACCTGATTATAGTCATCATCATCAGTGCTTTCTTCTTCCACCTCTTTTTCTGCATCTTCCTCTTCTTCACTATCACCTTTTTTCTCCTGTACCACATTCTCATCTCTTCCCTGATAATTGCAGCAAGCATTTTTAAAACAAAAAGTAAAAAAAGATAAATTGCAGGTACAAAGGAAGAAAAAAGAGAAAAAAGCGGGCAAGTCCATAATTAATTTGCCAAAAGTAGTTCTTGAAACACTGAGCATTTGTGACAGAGCTCCACTTTTTTACCAGCATATGTCCTCTAACCCACATCTATAAGAAGAAAGTAAAGACAAAAACTTGCAAAATATTCAATAAGAAATTGAGGAAAGTTATTTTTGGCAGCACAATGAGGTAGTAAAATAATTAATTATAGGGCTAGCCACTTTCCAAAGTACAACTCAAACATATTAAAACAAAACTTGTCGCAAGATATCATATACTTAAATTGTGTAAATGAAGCAAAAGATTATATTAAGAAATGCTGCTACTTGCCTTGTATGTCTCTTCAAGCTTTGCAAAATCATCAAACAATCGTTCATCTGTATAGTAAAGCACAAAAATCCAAGTAAGAACAATTTTAATATGATATCAAAAACTAGTTGCCTGCAATATTATTCCATTCAGTTACGATTAACAGACAAGGACAACGTAGAAAAAGAATACTAAAGTAACATGAATATTCTACATCATGAAATCCAACAAATTAAATGACAGTGCACAAAAGAAGGGGAAGAAGGTACCATAACTCAATAATGTTAAACAATAAAATACAAAGAAGAAAAGTAACAGAATTTAACAACACATTTGGATGGAGTCAAAATCAACCTGCACATACCATGGAGTTCAACTTTGAAAGTACACACACCTTTAAGGCATTGACTAATTATTGTTACACAAGAATTTCAAAAAGAGAGGCACAAGTAAATTTTTAAATAGTATGCAACCAAAACAGCTCAAGAAAATCCAAATAGCAATTTGTCATCATCAACAACTTATTGTATAAGATATCTCAATCCGAATAACACAAACATCTAGGCCCAGTTAGGAATAACAATGATTTCACGCCACTAATATACTTGAATCAACAGCATTCAAGTGATTACGAAATGATAAATACGATGTAGGAAACAACCAAGCTGTACCAGTCCGTATCAGCGCGTACCGACTGTGCTTTACCGTAACGATATCGAACTGGTATGCGTTACAAAGGGATGTACCGACACTCGGTACGGCGAACCAGATATCATACCAAGCGTACTGACACTGTAATAAAATGGTACTGGTACAGAAACCGATAACAAAATGGTGAACCTTGGAAGCAACCTTCAACAATTATTGTATTCGATAGCAAAATATGCATGAAGTGCATCCCAATGCCAATTTATGCTCCTAAAGTCCACTAATAAAGTTGGCCTCCTTGTGATTCAAAACAGCAAGCTCAAATCTTTTTGTTTGACAATAAATTAAGTAGGTTATTTATGTTTCAAGTAATCTCGCTGACACGGTGGAAATGAAGTTACAGGGTGTCCCAATGCATGAAACTCCCATTACTTCGAGATCTAGGGAGGGTCAAATATACACAGTCTTACCTCTACATGCGGAAAGATTGTTTCCGTATTTCGAACCAATGACACCTAGGTCACAATAAAGCAATCTTACCATTGCCCCAAGCCCACCCTATGAAGTTGTATATCAATCAAAATGTGGCGGCAACAAATAGTACTTAAAGACTTAGAATAATCACATTCTACATTATAGCAGGGGATTTAAGTGCTCGCCTACTTCATAACTCATGATAAGGTACACAAATGCCTAATAAAGATATTATATTTTATCAAGAAACTAAAATTAGTAAAAAATGCACCTAAAGAGCTACATAAAATTAAAATTGCACCTATTTTAATAAAAAAAATTAAAAAGAAGTAGCTAACATCACCTAAAGATCATCTGCAATAAATATATATATCAACTTGCGTTAGACATAATATATGATCGATGAATCAGCGTGATATAGGGCTAAGTTTGACTGCAAGACATTATACTAGAATTAAACACCTATTCAAAACCTTCACAGAATGCACATACAAAAACATTGCAGCAAAAATATGAAAGTGAAGGGACAACATCTTCAAGGCTATTAATTTTCATCAAACCTGAATCATGATCCCATCGCAATCTCTTACTATCATGTTGCACTCTTCTTGAACCTGAAATTATGACCATATCACTAATTAATCTTGAAAGATGAGTTATTAAAAATAAGAACATTAATTGTTCTTCCAAATAAAATCACAACTTTTTACAGTCAACTACATAAATGGAGGGCACACAGATCACCCACCATGAATTAGTTCAGGAGGGAAATTTGAAGGAGTTAGTTTTAGATAATCCACAAGAGATTCACGTTTTGAATGCTTCGTTGTCTTGAACCTGTCAGAAAACCGCTCTATCTCTGCATGTTGGCTTTCTGACAACAAATAAAAACACCAGGATAAATAAGACGTCAACAGAAATGACAAGAAAAATATGCAAAAGCGATATGGATAAACAAGTAACAGCAATATTATAATAATAATCTAAAGTGCCAAAGATCATGACAAGTGGGTCAGATGATGTGAAATAGGTTTTTTATATGCTAACAATACCAGCAAACTGATTATGTAATTCAGCTGGAACACTCACATGAGATCAATTGTAAGTAAAACCAAGCAGACATGATAACAACAGAGGATTTGAATTCACAAAAGTATAAGAAACATTAGAAAGACCCAAAAAATAAGTGCACCGTAAAAAGGTTGCAATGCAACAAAGAATCAGTACAAAATTAGTTTACCAATCTCTATATCTCTCGCTCACACATACACAAAACCACCAAACTTTGTCAAGAGCAAAAGAAATCAGTTCCCTACATCAGTCCTGTCATCATTGCTCTGTATTTAGGCTTTCCAAGTCCAGCAAAACATTAATGCCTAGTTGCTTGAGCTTAAATCACAAGCAATAAGATACACCTACCTACTCAAGGACTAGCCTTCTAGGATTAATGGCAAGTCCTCTTACCTAATGGTGCCTTGGTCATGAACTCAACACAAATTCTTAGAGGGCTGACATCAGGTTGACAGTCATACTTGGTTGTATAAATCTGCCCGGTCCTTCAATGGAGCCTCCTGAACTTAGAATTGATGACAAACAAATAGAAAAAGGCCAATTTAGTTTGATAAGGCTTAAGTGATGATGACAGTGGTGACACATAATTAACAAAATGGAGCAGATATTTTTATTAATTCCCAGGCATTTATTGTCCATATGGGACCTTTTTACCGCTCCCCCTACACCATGTCCTGAAAATACCAAATAGAAGTTGGAATTTAAAATCAAACACAAGATTTTGACTTAGATTTTTATTAAAATCTAACAAGCTGACATTGTATAAATTGATAGATACTTGATATTAAGATTGCAAATAGGTCGGGTTGACCCATGACCCGACCCGACCCGACCCATTTTAGAGGACCCGTGGGGCCGGTCGGGTTCTAAAATTGGACCCGTTCTATTTTTCAGATCAGGTCTGGGTTTACCAAATCTCGACCCGACCCGGACCGGACCTGACCCGTTGTTTTTTGGGTAAATTTTGGATCGTTTACCCAACGACCCGATCCGACCCAAACCCAGATTACCCATTTGGGCCCACAAGCCGCAGCCCGCAGAAAAAATCGCTCTGACAGTCCTATTTCGTGAGGACTAACGAGTACCGAGGCCCAAGTCGCTCCAACTCTTCTCGCAAGCCCTTCAGATTAGCCCCCCATTTTACGAACGCTAATCGAATCATCCTTGTTTCCCCTCTCCTTCCCTCCCCCACCTTTGTCTCCAAAACCCTAACCCTAACCCTAACTCTCTCTCGAACCCATCCAGCCATGGGAAAGTCGAATGCAAAGAAGGTTCGTAACAAGCGAAACAACAAGAGGCGCAAGCTTGGCCTCAAGCCCAAGAAGAAGCAGAACCACCCCGCCACCGCCCACGACCATGACCTCATCCTCTTCGGAGCCGAAAGCAGCAGCGCCTCCGGAGGCCAAGGTGGCAATGGGGTCTCTGATGACAACTCCTCTGGCCTGCCCACCCCCGACCGCCTCCATCGCCTCCTGGAGCCCTACACCAAGGACCAGCTCATCGGCTTTCTCCTCGACGTCGCCGCTGCTGACTCGGACCTCCTTGCTCGCATCCACGTTGTCGCTAACCGCGATGTCTCCCACTACAAGATTTTCGTCCACGGCCTCGGCTGGGACGCCACATGCAAGACCCTCCCCAGGCCTTCGATCCTTACAGACCCATCAAGGACTGCAACGTTGTCGTTGACAAGGTCACGGGCCACGCCAAAGGCTACGACATCGTTCTCTTCTGCTCTGGCGTTGGCGCCGTCCCGAATCTGAACCTAAACCTAGGACCTAAACCGAACCCAAATTTTTTGGTCGGGTCTGGGTTATATATGAACTCGACCCGACATGAATAATCCATTGGGTCAAAAATTGTAGCCATAGACCCAACCCGATCTTCAAATGGGTCGAGTCTGGATCTAAAATTAGGACCGAACAAGAAACTGGGTTGGGTTGGGGTCGGGTCGGGGACCTCGGGTCGGCTAGTGTTGGGCAACGGGCCGGGCCGGCCGGGCCAAAGGACTAAACGGGCCGTGCCTGGCACGGCCCGTCCAGCACGGAACGCCAGCCCGGCCCGGCCCCAGGCCCGTCTATTGGCGGGCCGTGCCGGGCACGGCACGCCACGGGCCGTGCCAGGCACGGCCTGTAACGGGCGTAAACGGGCCGTGCCAGGCACGGCCCGCAACGGCTTCAAACGGGCCGTGCCTGGCACGGCCCGCAACGGCTCCAGACGGGCCGTGCCGGCACGGCCCCTCTGGAGAGGGGGGAGGAAAATAGCCGTTTCCAACGGCTATTTTCGGGAAAAAGTCCATTTTACCCCTCCCAACAGTCCAATAACGGCTGAATTGAGGGGTATTTTGGGAAAAAAAAATTTTGGGCTTCAATAAATAGCCCATTCCTCCCTCATTCTCACCACACCAAACCTCTCATTCTCTCCTTCTCTACTGCTATTATTTCTCTCTTCTAAAGTGCTCTTCTAGCAATTTAATTTTTAGTTTGTTCAAGTGCTACACAAGAGGAGGTTCCTGTTGAGAAGAGAAGGTCGCTTCTGTTGAGAGCACAAGAGGAAGCTCGGAATCTCGGCTCTGCCTCTGCCCTCCGACCCTCTACTCATTTCCTCCTTGCGATTAGTTTTTATTTTTTGAATTAATCATAGATATGTCATCTTTTGAGGAAAGTCAGTTTGGCATTCCTGTTTCTGAGGGAGAAGAAACTAATCCCCAACCCCATGTTCCTAGTTCCTCTAGAACTGGTGAACCGAGTGAAGATCAAACCTCTTCTCGTAAGAGGACTAGTGCTGTATGGAATGAATTTGATAGAGTTATGGTTGATGGAGTCTGGAAAGCTAGATGTAAAAAATGTGCCAAACTTTATAGTTGTAGTAGTAGTGGGGGAACAGGGCATTTAAAAAGACATCAAGAGAGTCATAGGATGCATGATTCTCATGCTCAAACTCAAAGTACCCTTAATATACAAGGGGGATTACTTGTAGGTAATTTTGCATATAATCATGAAAATCAAAGAAAAGCACTTGTAAAATGGATAGTTAAGGATGAATTACCTTTTAGTTTATGTGAATCTTTTAATTTTGAAGAATATGTTCAATTAAACCTACAACCTGCTTACAAAAGAACTAGTAGGCGTACATTTAGAAGAGTAGCTATGACCAACTTTTTAGCAATGAAACAAAATTTAATTAAAACACTTTCTACTTTAAATGTAAAAATTTCATTAACTTCTGATATTTGGTCAGCATCTGTAGGTAGTAATTGTTTTATTGCCATTACTGCTCATTATATTGATAATGATTGGCAATTAAATAAACGTATTCTTGCTTTTCGTGCTTTTGATTTTCCACATTCTGGGCAACAAATTTCAAATATTATTTATCAAACTGCATGTTCATATAATATTAATGATAAAATTATGTCTATTACTTTTGATAATGCATCTAATAATAATTCTGCTGTTGCATTATTAAAAGACTCATTGCATCCCATATTAGATGGAAATTTACTGCATATTAGATGTGCATGTCATATCTTAAATCTTTCTGTTCAAGCTGGCATGGGCATGATTCAAGATGTGATTTCAAAAATTAGAAATACAGTTTCTTTTATTCATGCTTCAAGATCAAGACTTCAAGAATTTAAGGAATTATGCATAAATCATGGTAAACGTTTTAAAAAATTTAAACTTGATGTAATTACTCGTTGGAACTCCACATATAGCATGATACATGATGCATACCCATATAAAAACTTATTAAGTGCATATATTAATGATCGTGGATTAGGCTTTACATTGTCTGAAACTGATTGGAATAAAGAAAAAATTTTGAAAGATTTTTTGCTTAGTTTTTATAATGCTACCAATGTTCTTTCTGGTATTTATTACCCTACTTCATGTTCATTTTTACAACAAGCATATATAATTAGTCAAAAATTTGCAGAACATAGATATGATGATGTTTTAATGCCTATTATTGACCTAATGGAATCTAAATGGAATGAGTATTGGGACAAGATATGTCCTATGCATAACTTAGCTGCTGTATTTGATCCTAGAGTTAAATTAAATGGCGTGCTAATTTTACTTGATGCATATTCTGAAAATATGAATCAAGATTCTGAATCTGCTAAAGATGAGGTAAAACAACTTCTTTATGATATTTATGCTATATATGATAAAAAATTCGTAGATCTAGAACACAAATACAAACCTCTATTTCTTCTTCTAGTAGTTCTCGTTCGTCATCTATTTTTTCATTCATTGCACAGAGAAGACACACACATGCTTCAAGTTCCTCTTCATCTTCTTCATCTTTAAGTAGTGAACTAGAATTTTATTTACGAAATGATCTTCAGTCTGCATATGATGAAAATCAAATAGAGAATCTAGATGTATTATCTTGGTGGAAGAGTGTTAGAAATCAATATCCTGTTATGTCTGCAATTGCACGCGATATTTTAGCTGTGCCGATGTCCATGGTAGCATCGGAATCCGCTTTTAGTGCAGGTCGGCGTGTTCTTGACGAAAAGAGAAGTAGGATGACGGGCGAAACGGTGGAGATGCTTCTCTGCTTCAAGGATTGGTTGGATGCTGAGGCAAGACTTCAAGATAAAGATGGACATAATACAACATCCTCTGATGATGATGATACAAACACTACTGAAGACTGAAGACTGAAGACTGAATACTGATTCACTGATGATTAGTAAGATTTCTTAATTTTTTATAATTGTACATTTTTATTGTATTCTGGAGGTCAGACCAAGGTCCAAACCTCGGCCCTTTCTTAGTTTCTTATTGTATTCTAGAGGTCAGACCAAGGTCCAAACCTTCCTTCATGTACCATTTTGATTTAAATTAATAAACTGGTAGGGGTCTATGCCAAACCCCCCACCATTAAGGTGGCTTTATATTCATAAATCCTTAGTTTTCAATATTTATTAATTTTTTTAGGAAATTTATGAAGCATTAATTTTTATTGGGCCGGGCCGGGCCCAGGCCCGGACCGTGCCATGCCCGCGGGCCAGCCCGGCCCAGGCCCTTATGGGCCGTGCCGGGCTGGCTCGCGGGCCGTGCCGTGCTTGGCCCGCGGGCCTAGAACGGGCCGTGCCGGCCCAGGCCCAAAGCGGGCCGTGCCAGGCTCGGCCCGCGGGCCAGTACCCTGTGACCCAGCACGGCCCTCTCAAATGGGCCGTGCCAGGCACGGCCCGGCACTGTAGCAACGGCCCGCTTCGTGCCGGGCCGTGCCGGGCCGTGGGCGGCCCGGCCCAGTGCCCAACTCTAGGGTCGGCGACCCGACCCATTTGCACCCCTACTTGATATAGATAGGATTTAATGGTTGGATTATAAAGAATGCAAGCATTATACATAATCTGTTGATAAAAGAAAACTAAGTCAATTCTAAATAGACAAAAAAGACATGATAAAATATAGTATGGGTCACTGCAACCCTTATTTTTACATTATACAGATAAGCCTGCATTTAGTATGTTAGTGTCTTTTTCCTCGAACTCAAACTTGCAAATCACTAACAAAGAATGCACTATGAAACTAATCAAGACACTGAGGGACTCTATGTAGTATGTAAGAATGTGCCAAAAACTTGCTATGCTTAAGAAATATTGCATAGTCCGTAACAAACTATCACACGAGAGGTCTACCATTGTGTTAAAAAATTGCTTGTATGTGGTTATTAGTAGTACTAGGATATCCTTCTTAGCATTCTTTGACAGAAAATTCATTCCCACACCTTCACACCACTTACCCAATTATCCTTCTATGGCTTAGTAAAATCCTCTAATGATTTCCAATTTTTACTTGTAAATTAATAGTTCAAATCAGTGCATTGTCCTCAGTCTTGAAGGACTATATTTGTTTCCCCGCAGGGGCAGGGGAGTCCCTCCAATTGTGCCAAATTACCTCGCAGATTTTGACTCGGACTCAGGTCTCACACCTCAATTTCACTTCCTCGGAATTAAGCTATATGACCACCCCTTAACACTTCAAGGCTTCATAGAACCAGATGTTTACCCTTTTTAACCATATCGTAAAACTTAGAAGAATGGCCTGTATTCTTCATTTGTTCCATAGAACATTTCTGCATTACACTTGCATGCCTGGCTGCCGGTTTAAAAAATAAATATCTACATAAGTTGTGCGTAAAAATGGTTTATTGTGACTTCAATCACTTATGTTAAACAACAATGAAAATATCTCACAAGTTAAGAATATAGATATGCATACCAACCTGATCACAAAACAAACATGAATTACAAGTTCTAAAAATGGGGTGTCCTAGTGCACGAGGCTCCTATCTTTGCAGGGTTTGGAGAGGGTTAAATGTACGCAACCTCATCCCCACGTGTAGAGAAACTGTTTTTGGGGAGGGTCAAATATATGCAACCTCATCCCCACATGCAGAGAAACTACTTCTGTGTTTCAAACCCATGACAACCAGGTCAAAATAGAGCAACCATACCATTGCATCAAGGCCTGCCCATTATAGAATACAAGTTCTATATAAAAATGAATGAACTATATGATGAACCAAAAAAACAAATTACGTACCTAGAAAATCAGCTGGATAATAGTCATGAAATGAAATTATCTTAGAGAAACAAAAATACAAATTTACATGCTTACATACATACTTGTACCTATGTCTGTACATATGTACATGGAAACTTCTATCTAGGGCATGGAAGGTGGTACCATCCCAAACTGCACTGAGAGCGGACCGGCACGGTTATGCCCCTCGGTTCGAGAAAACCAAGAAGGGAGAGGAAGAGGGAAAAGGAAAGAGAGGAAGAGAGAGAGAGAGAGAGGGGGGGAGGGAGGGAGAGCCCCCATCTCCTCTGGCCACACAAAAATAGGGGTGAAGCCCTAATTTCGAAACGAAACAAGGGATCCACCCCTATTTTTTGGGGCCCATCTCCTTGGTGCTGACATTACTTTTAAGAAAAAATCAAAAGAAAGAGAAATGCCCCAGTTTCGAAACTTGAAACGGGGGCATCGGCCCTATTGACATGTGGCTGAAGGACATAGGGGCTCGAAAGCCTTCTCTCTCTCTCTCCCTGTCTTGGCATCCCTCTCCCCCTCCCTCTCCCTCTGTCCCCCTCCCTCCCTCCCAACCTCTCTCTCTCTCTCTTTCTCTTTTTCCTTCTCCCTCTCCCCCTCCCTCGCTAGCTTTGCTTGTGTCCGCACAGGCCCAAAATGAAACGACACAATGCCGTATCGTACCATACCACCAGGCAACCGGTAAGGATCCTAGTACTGGCATAGCATACCTTAATCTAGGGTGTTGAAGCGCATAGAAAAATCTCCCAAGAAAATTACTGGAGCACTCTCTTCCTATTCTAAATGGTTTTTTGAGATATTGCTTCCATATGCTTGCATTATGATGCACTTGTACACCTCCTCCTACTTCATAATACTAAATTGTGGAATCGATAAAATGTTTGCGGTTTAAGTTGCCTCAAAAAATAGTTTATCGTAATTTACAGTGAGATAACAATAACAATAAATCTCACTTTTAGGCACATTTGAGAATTCTAACATTAAATACTTTTTCTACATTGCATAACAGTTTACTAGTTTGGTATTGAAATAGTAATGGGCTAAAGAATGCAAGAAACAAAAAGAGATTCAAAATATAATCTTACTTGTTTTGGGAGCTGCCTCTTGCAAGTAATAGGAAGAGTGTTTCCAAAAATTCTCCAACCGTACTTTTGAAGCTATAAGTGCTTTTGCCTCATTTGGTATAATACTAATATTAGGTGCATCAGGCAAACTAACATCTTCCTGCAGAACAGCATTAACTATCATGCACTACACTAAGACCCATATCATGCATAGATTATATGTTTTCCAAAAAATCATGCCTCCTATGTTATCCTTCAGAAGAAATTTCTGATGGATTGACTGAGTATTAGCCATTATCTTCTGGCCAACTGTTTGTCTAAAATTTTATTTGAAAAATCTAGCCAGTCCATCTTTCTTCAATCAAAAATAAATCAGATCCTAATACACAATGAAACTAAAAGGAATATCCAACTATTTAACTATTCAACTATCTACTTTAAGAATATCTTAAAATGGCATTCAGTATGTGGAAGTCTTCTATAGAGTGCAAATAATTAAAAACTTATTAACCCTGACTAGTTTTCCAGGTAAACCTGTTTGAAAATCAATATCCTACTTGATGGAAAAATTAAGAAACGTTATTGATATCTTTCATGTGACAATGGTAAATTAGGGGTTTATAGGTGGAAATAATTGTCATATAGCAGAAGCAGTAATAGATCGGACTTCAGGAGTCCAGTGAGATCAACCTTTGCAGTCAGAAGAACAATTAAGAAACCAAGACTTTGTTTCTGAGTAGGATCTGAAGGGAGGTGGCGGAATGGACGTAGTCAAGGAGTAAAGTTATGGCTGGCCATGTAATTCATTTTTATCAAGCCTTGATATAGCAGCATACATTCACAAACACTTAATGTATATGAGTTATTCCAATTTTGACACCCAAAACCGATCCTAAATAATAATTTGGTATCCCATGGAACAAAATATAAGAAAGACCACTAAGCATTGCAGAAACTAAATATAAATCCAAAATAAGACCATTAAACATTATTATTACTTAAAATAGGACAACTAAACCAACACTAAGAATTTCCTCAAAGAAGACCCAAATATACAATAAATTCAAAAGAAACTTATTTCCTTCTTCGTCAAAGAGGATCAGAAGTTTTGACTTGCAAGCTATCCATATGGTGCTTCCTACTTGTACCCCTCTTGCAGAATGTTGTTAAACACCTCCTTCAATAGTCTATGATCTATTAATCTTTTACTGAAATTTTAAATGAACGCACTTGATACCAATCTACCTGCAAGCAATTGATACATTAGAAAAAGGATAGTTTCATATTTCAACAACATACTTGACTTTATTCCTTCAAGCTCCAACATTGAAGCTCCTTCTCGTTAAGGGTTTTAAGAATGCAAGTAGGCTAGGTCTAGGTCTGGCAACGATCAACCATACCCAAACTATTTAAACCTTTTACTGAAGTCAGGCCTATCCAAACACAACTTAGATCTGATAAAAATGTTGAATTCAGCTGTACACGGATTCAATTCCCTAGACACCTGGTCCTTTGATTAAGGCCTTCTTGAGGTTAATCAATGAAACCCTAAGTTTTGAACCAGAGATAAGAGGTAAGAAAGAGAGACAGAGAGAAAGAGAGAGAGAGATCACTTCTCTTTTGCTACAGCATATATTGCAGCAATGTATCCTGACGATAAGGGACAAACAAAGGCTGCACTCGTATCTTGTTAAAGCGATTAGCACATAGCATCAGATCAAATCCGATTATTAAAAAGTAAGACTGATCAAGGAGGGTGAGGTCGATGATTAGGAAGAATTAAGGACTTCTTTTTGAAGCAGAAAAGACGAGACATGGGAATGTGGTTAGTGGCAATGAGAAGACCAATGAAGCAGAACCAGATTCATTGTATACATAACTTGTCCATGATTGAGTGGGTTAAATATTAGTTGCCAGCTATAATATTTAGGTATTTTCTTAAAAAATAACCTAGC
This sequence comes from Phoenix dactylifera, assembly GCF_051530095.1. NCBI lineage: Eukaryota > Viridiplantae > Streptophyta > Magnoliopsida > Arecales > Arecaceae > Phoenix > Phoenix dactylifera. The sequence goes on along the minus strand of NC_143194.1, from coordinate 10,857,114 downwards.
CCCTTTCGTAGAAGAATATTGAAGCTTTTTTTAATTAAATCTAAGAGCATGAGGGTGGAAAAACTCGGTAAGCTTTTGCTACTAGATTAGTGAAAATAATGACCTAATAGAATCATTGAATATAAGTCCAACTAACCGGAAAATCATCATAAGGCACATGGTGAGCAATTCGAGTGTCATAAAGTGCACCTCTACCCCGACCTCTACCCCGACCACGGCCTCTAAATGCCATCTGTAAGAAGAAGAAAACAAGAATTCAACCGTGTGTGAAGATCTGCCCAAGAAAATAAATATGTATAACTAAAAAAAAGAATTCAGCATCCCTCTGAACACATAAAATGTTTTCTAAATTAAAAAAAAAAAAGAAAAAGAAAGAAACAACAAGAGCAATGCATATGAATGCAGAATAGCAGAGAACCTTATGACTAGATTGTTATTATTATCTATTGAATCTCCACCATGGAGATGAGCTCAAGGCACATGTGAGAACAAATATGAAGCAGAATAGAGAGTGTTCTTTGATGCCAAATCTGAAAAGCAAACCCTAGAGAATAATGAAACCATGGTATGTCATACCGTACCGAACCGGACGGTACTGAACGTATCGAACTGAACGGTACCGGTGACGTACCAACCCTCGATATGCCAAAAAAATTCCATACCATACCGTACCAACACTATGTTAGTGTGGCACCAGTACGGGGTCCGGTACCGATACGGCAAATCTTGATTCAAAATACACCCAAGGACTTATCTACTGTGATGGGAGGCAGATTTCAAAAACTTTTTGGATAGCTTTATGTTCTGCGAAGATGGTCAATAGATGTCTGTTAGACGCAACACCGACTTGATGTCACACCTTCAACCCCAGAATCACTATTCGAGGGCGTAAACAACCACCGCATGCTCACAAAGACGGACCCTATAAGCATGCAAGTCCACCTGTCAATGAGTTCAATATAATCTGAAAATTATAAAATTCACATACATGAGGCAGTGAATATCATAATAACTAAACTATGGACCCATAATATCACATATATTATATATGCCACACAAGTCATACCATAGAGTTTCTTCTTCTAAATTTTTACAATCCCAACTTATAGTGTTTAAGCTATTTATGCATCATCCAGAAATATTATAATATACATATACTAAACAAACCAGTTTTACTATCAACAAGAATGGCCTTACCTCTAATATCTCCCCAAAATGCCAATACAAGTCTAGCCTTTGGACCTTAGATCTGAAAAACATAGGTGAAGATTATGAGCATCACAATTCAGTAAGTAACAAGTACACTTTATAAACTAGTTCGAGTTGTATTAATAATGCAATTCAATTAAATCACATCGGATATGATACATCTTTACAAGTATTGTTCATATCATTTATTATCAATAAAAGCCAAACACCAAAATTACATGTCATCATTTCAATCATATGTCGATAAAGAAACAATACAGCATATCGGAGTCCAATTAGTGTCCAATATCATAATCATACTCATATTTATATACTTGAACCTCGGTATCCAATTCTTTTAGCTCTACAGCCCTTACTATGGTGCATTTATACCCCTGCTACTCAAGTATCACCACAATTACCCCGTGGTGCGGTCACCACGATGTCCCTCGTGGCAGGGATCACCACAATCACCCCTGTGGCGAGGTCGCCACACTGTATCCCTATGGCAGAATATCACCACGATCACCCTTGTGGCAGGGATTACCATACAATCAAGTCCGGACCCATAAACAGTAGGGCTGAGAGTTAGGTGATACATATAAATATATATATATATGAGCATTTCTTTTCTTTATTAAACTGCTTTAAAATGTACAATCAATTATGCAATGTTCAAGCTTTTACATTCTTGATTCAATCATAATAGGTACCATCATACAATTTAATAACAAAACTGCCATTATCAATTAATTAACAATATTTACAAGGATTTCATTCACTATTAAATTGAATTTTCCATCATAATTTGTATCATTTAATGACAAGAAAATTTCCAACTAATTCTAGTTAATTAATATAAAGTGAAAATGTTACCTTGTAGATGTCAATGACCCAGCAATCTACGCATCTCCCTAGGGTTCCTCAAGACCTAGAAATCCAAAATCACATGCATGTACCAAATCAGTGGCACACTAATTTAAAATTAATATCTAAAAATCCCCAAAAATTTCAAAATTCTTCCTAAAATTTTCAAAAATTTTCAAATCTCAGTTTCTACACTAATTATCATCATAACAAGGGATTTACGCCACTAACCTTTCTCTGTATCCTGTCACAGGGTGGGAAGTGAGAGCTGGCACACTAAAGACTCCTCTAGGACTAGCTCAAATAGAGAGAAAGAGCAAGAGAGAGTGAGAGGGAAAATCCCTTTACCCTCTAGCACACACACGGGTGGAAAGAGAGAGAGAAAGAGAGAGAAAGCCTTTCCTTCTCTTTCTTTTCCCTTCTTCTTCTCTTTTCTTTTTAGCTTGGCAGGAGAGAGAGTTCGGGAGGGTTTCTTTTCCCTTCTTCTTCTCTTTTCTTTTTAGCTTGGCAGGAGAGAGAGTTCGGGAGGGAGAAGAAGAAGAAGAAGAGGAATAAGAGAAAAAGGGAAGAAAAAAGAAAAGATGAGAGAGAGAGCGTGGGAAAGAGAGAGCGTGGGAGAGATGGCAAAGGTGGAGGAGAAGCTGGCGGATCGGCGAGGGGGTGCCGGAAGGGTTCTGGCTTGTGGTGAGATGAAAATAGGGGGTGGAGGGAGGAAAGAGGCGAGAGGGGAAGGGCTCGGTGGCGGTGGGGGCGCCGGCACGGAAAGGACGGAAAGAACAGGGTTTTCTCCCCCTCGCCCCATCCTGGGTCGAAGTTTTCCGCAGGGCACCACCTTAGGGTGGGCCTTGTGAACAATGGGCCTAGGCCACGGCCCAGGTGACAACCAAGGCATCTCCAGGACATGTACGTTAGTTTGTTTGCCATGCGGATTGGTTTAAGCTCCGTTTGGCTGACAGTAAAGCTTTCGAAAGTAGAATTTTTTTAAAATAGAATTTTTTAAAATAGAACTTTTATAAAAAGCTATTTGCTGTTTGGTAATTACATTTTTAAAGTGTTATAAAACTTTAATATGTATTTGATAAATAAACTAAAAAAGTACTTTTAATCAGATAAAATGGCAACATTGCATAGTATTATACAAGAAAGCATAAAAATAGTTTGCATCTAAAAACATGAGAAAGAAGCATACAAAAAAATCATTTACACAACCAAGCCAATCTTTAACAATTCATATCCAAATCTCAAAATCAAACAGAAAAAATATGATGATATGAACTAGTCAAAGAAATAGATCGATTATATAAACATTTTAATGAAATTTGGTACTAAAAAATAAAACCATCAACTATTACATGGAGTTGGTGAAGAAAAATAAACACAATTAAGAGGCAATTTGAATTCTACAAATTACGTTAACTCAACTACCTACATGTTTTCCATGCTCTCGTTCCCTCAAGCCAAAGATAATGAACATCTAACACACTGAACTCCTGATAGGCAACCATATCAAACAATCCAGCAGAGTTCAACATCAAGCCACCACATTAACTCATACATGTCCAAGACTGGCGCCTACAAAGACACCTTCTATCGCTGCTAGTTTCTTGAAAATCCTCCAATCCACCTCCCTCTCACAAATTCACCACTCTAAAATTATAAGTTCATTGCTTCTACTATTCTGGTTTCTTTACGATGATATGTAGATGGAAAACTCTTTTTAGAGACTAGCTTTTGAATGCCTTCTATCCAACACGACTTATTCTCCCGCTGGCTTACAAGCATACAGTAAGTAAAATGCAATCAAATCCAAGCTCATATACCATCACAAACCTAGAAACGAAGGCAAACCTCACGAATCCAACGAAACAACAAAGAAATGAATCTGAAAAAAGATAGGAAAAAAGAAAGAAAGATCTGATCTCGGATAACACCTCTCCCATTCTGGAATCATGCAACCATTACTAAAGAAGATGCTCACAAACCCATCGTAGAGTTCAATCAAGAAGGTACAGAAAATTAGAACCCAACACAAAGTTCAATCGAATAGAGAAGCGAGGAGAGAGGAGAAGTAAAGACACAGGGAAAAACAAAACAAAGGATCAAATAGTTGAACTCACCTGTGATGGGGCTCGGTCGAATGGTGGTCACAAGGAGTCACCGGCAATGAGAGAAGATTTGGGCACTAATGACCAATGGAATACCCGAGGCAGTAAGGTTGGCAATAGAGGAGCCGGAGACTGCAACGCAAGAGAGGAGACAGGCATGAGGGTTTTCATCATATGAAGGGAGAAAGAGAAACCCAATCAGAGAGGTGGTTTCGAGCCCCCTCAAGTAGTACACCTGAATCGGGTAAACCGAGCGGTTCAGTCTCGGTTCAGGTGCAATTAAGGCTGGAATCTAGCTGGGCTAGGCCAGTCTCATAATCACCGCTTTTGATTTGCAAAATCCAAAGAGAAGAAAAATAGAATACTAAAGCAAAATCAATTGAATATTAAATAACTAGCCTCTGTGAAAAGAAACATTATGTCCAACTAAATTCCTTGGTAGTATATATTCTTTGTTCCTCATGACAAATAAACCCAGCATATAATCCAATATTCCTAGTTCCTTTGTGCACGTCATTCTGGATCAGGTCATTCCTAATTAAGGATATCTTCAATACTGACTCCTTAAAGTTACTATAATCAAATATTTAAATCATTGCTCCACCCATCCATCTTTGTTAATTATAATTTTAAGTTTTTGAACTATCAGTTGGTCTAGTGCAAATTAAAGATCTTGTACAAACTTTATTTTTGCAATATGCTCAGAAACAGAGATCTATAATTTAGGAAGAAAAGAAGATTTGGCTATGGAAGCAAATTTGGCTAGGGAAGAGATTTGTCATATAAATCAAGAGTAGTTGTGAGAGTAGACTTGGCTAGGGAAGTAGAGTAGCAGGCCTTTTGAAAGAAAAGTGGTTTGGAAAATTGCTTGAATTGCATTCTAGAAATCTCCTTCCCCATACCATTTCTCCATTATGATGAGATGAAAATCCCGGGAAATAATTTGAATTTTATAGATGAATAATATTGTTTGAATTTTATTGTAGTGACAAGATGAGTGACTTGTCTTTGAATGTGGTATATTTGAAAGTGCTTAAATACTTTTTTAGAAAATCATACATGTATATCAAATATTTGAACTCTTTGATATTTATGTATCATTAAGCATTTTATAAACTATTGAGTATTTGTGTAAACTGGAAATGAAATGATATTGGTAAAACAATTGCATCTTATGTACTTGTTTTGGACTCTTGGTAGTAGACCTGCAACTAGATTTGATATATTGGCATTTTGATCATTTTAGAACTTAATTATAGCAAACCTACTTCATAGGGGTTAAATGTGGCATAGTGGACGTACTCTGTAGAGGTTAAATGCAGTATATTAGACCTATTCTAAAGAAGTAAGATGGACGTATTTCGCAGGAGTTAAATGTGGTATATTGGGCTCTAGCATAGAGATAATTTGGCTATAGTCTCGTAAACTAACAAGTTATTATATAATGATTTTGAACTTGGGCTGGAAATTAGCTCGGGTCAGCCCGAAATCCATTAGGCTGGGCTTCGGGCTAGGCCTAAAAGAGTTCAAACCAGATTTGGGCTTAAATGTAGAGCCCATTTGTTTTTCGGGCCGGGCTTGGGTATGTCACTAGCCCGGCCCAGGCTTGGCCTGAGCTTGAGCCGAACAAGGCCTAAAACAAAGCCCGAATTTAGATCCAAATCAATTTATTTTTTGTATATTGTTATTTAGAAAGAATAATGAGAAATTAAAGGACCAATTATAATGGGTTTAGTTGAAAATAATGTATCATGTATCATTTACTTGTATTATAAGAGAGAGCCTAATTTTTAACTAACTCATTTTCTTGTGAAGCAATATTATGAAATATAAAACTTCACTCGGGTTCGAACCGCAGCTATTTTGGCCTAAATAGGTAATTCAGGCCGGTCCAATCAGGTTCAGGCCAGGTCCGAGCCTAGATTATCCAAACATTTTCATGCCTAAGCCCGTTCTGAAGCTCCAAAAAAATATTCGAGCCAGGTTCAGGTAGGGGCATAGCTCGGCACCACCCGACCCACTTCGAGCCTTATTTTGAACATAATGTATATATTACACACTGGAGTTACATGTTAAATAGTGATTTTAGAAGATGGTTCATTATTTTTAGAAATATTTATGAAAATCTTATGCTGATTTTGAAACCGGTTTATAAACTGCCCTTCGAATTGTATGTGGAGTATTGCTTTATAGTTTATATATTTTGTTATTTTGGAAATAATTGTACATGAGGTGTCAATAAGTCATTTGTATTGCACTTACTTGATCACTCTTGCTATGGTTTTTGGTTGCTCACCAGACTTTTTATCTCATTCTTCTTTCTTTTTTCTTCCATAGCCCTAGTTTTAGAAAGTGAATGGTTATGATTGGGATGTGAGCATAGAGCAAGATCTTGGATTTAGCTGGATTTGACCTACAAATTGTGGAAACTTAAATGATTTAAACAGTATGTAGGTATGTTGTACATTGCCTCAATGTTTAATGATGGTATTGTTAATAGTAGTTTTGGGATTGGCATGTGATAATCAGGGGGTGGAGGTTCTCAGAAAACCTGTACGATCCTAGACGCTACAGGAGAAAGAGGGGAACCCCAGATTTTTTCGGCCATCCCAAGGTGCGACGGCATGATAACGCAGGAGATCTCCTCTGCATGACAAATGGCTCTGTCTGCAACCAACCTCGGATGAACTCTGTTGTCGTCGAAGACTCGGGCATTTCTATCTAGCCAGCAGTGGTAAGCTAGGTAGGCAACTCTGATCCCGGGTCCCTCCAGGCCGGACCTCCTAACTAAAGTCTCCAAGAAGAGCAGGAAGTCTGCAGTCGAAGACCACCCCATGCATGGATCATGGGGGCCCTACGCACATCCCCAAATCTGGACAGCCCTCGGGCATCCATAGATGACATGGAAGATAGACTCCTCCACCTCTGGGCACGTCGGACACTTAGAGGGAAAATGCATCCCTCGCCGAGCCAGTGTTCCTCTGGTGGGTAAGCAAGCCCAGGCCATCTTCCAGACAAACATAGCCACTCATGGATGGATGCGCAGCCTCCAAATCTAGCTTCCCTCAATTTGTCTGGTCGGAACCCTCCCAACCACCCAGGCTTAATCTCGGGCCCTCACCTCTGGCCTCCCTGTCATGCTCCACACCCTCCTATCCGCCGCCCCCATAGATGGAATCGGTATAGAGAGGATGCGCTCGGCCAATTGCTCCTCGAAGGCCTATCAAACAAGGACCTCATCCCATGCCTGCCCTTCGGGGTGAATAAATCATGAACTCTGCGCCCCTCCAGACAGTCGATATCAATCATGGTGGGCCAACCGCAGAGCGAGACCTCAGAGAACTAGCTATCCTCTAAAATGTCAATGCCCCGACCATCCCCAATCTCTCATCTGATCTCCGGTAGGACCATCGAGGCATGGGCGCAGATCTCCCTTCAGACAAAAGAACTGCGGCAACTAGTATGGAATACAGCTGTGTTAGCTGGATCTCCATACTTAGCCCGCATCAGGGCACCTACTCGGCTCCAAGATAAACCTGACTACTACTTTGGCCACTTGAACCTCTCATCTCTCCACTAGGGAGTGAATCCCTAGACCTCCACTATTGGTTGGCTGGCAGACCGTCTTCCAGGCCAACAGATGAACTCCACTCCTGCCCCCCTGACGCCCCCACAAGAAGCTCCCGAACTACCTCTCCATGCATCTCAATACAACCAACTTCACTATGGTATTGGACAACAAATAAACAGGAATCAAGCTCGGGACTGAACATACCAGGATGACTCTCCCCATCATGGAGAGAGTGCTGGCCTACCATCCCTCCAGTCTACGTCTAATATCCTACTCCATCTGAATGCACTCCACCCTATGCAGGCGTCTACCCGTGATCGGGACCCCCAAGTAGCTCAGAGTGCCCTCCTGCTCCCCAATCCCTAGAATAATCACTATCTTCACCCTAGGGTGAGCTTTCGAACTGAAGAAGATTGCTAGCTTTGACAGATTGACTTGCTGACTCAAGGCCACACAATACTCCTCTAGAACCCTCCGAATGCCCTAAGTCGACCGTCTGATCGCTCGTGCCAGCAACAAGCAAGCATCAGCAAAATGCAAGTGTGAAATCTGAGGCGATACCGGCATTGGTCTGTAAGCCTTCACCTCCTGCCCCGCCGTAGCCCTGCGGAGAGCTCTAGACAGGGAGTCGGCACAAATGATGAACAACATCGGCGAGAGGGGGCAGCCCTACCTTAGGCCGATTGAGGACTCAAGGAACTGCGAGGGGGAACCATTCACCAGAATGGCGAAGGATGGGGACTGAATGCAACACTGAATCCACCTAACCCAAGTGGGATGGAAACCAACGCTCGCCAGAGACTGAGTCACAAATCCCTACCTCATCATGTCATAAGCTCTCTCCATATCAAGCTTGACCGCTATCAAGTTCCTACTCCTCGTCGCCCGCTGGAGGTCGCACATAAACTCGTGCGCCACCAACACATTATTAGAGATAGATCGGCCGCCCACAAAAGCCCCCTGCTCAGGGCAGATCAACCTAGGAGGATTTGCTCTCATCCTTAGGACCAGAATTTTTGCCACAGTCTTGTATAGGGTCGTGCATATGCTTATCGGCCGAAAATGACCCGGCTCCACCGGATCCTGTCTCTTCGGTATCAGGGTGATGAAGGTCCTCTTCCACTCCTCAAGCATCGCCGAGGATAGAAAGAACTGCTGAATGGCTGCGTCACCTCTTGCCTAATGATCTGCCAGTACCTCCTAAAAAAATGGGAGGAAATCCATCCAGGCCCAAAGCTCTATCCTCACCCAAAGACCACAAGGCATCCTGAACCTCCAACTCAGGCACTAGGCTAACCAAGGCTGCGTTCTCCTCCTCTGAGACCTCTGACAATGGAACTAGCTCATCCGGCACACTATCACTGCCCCCCGGATTGGTCCATCTTGACCTGAAGAAATGTTCTAAGGTCCGTCTGATAGTCTCAATGTCCTTTATCATCTGGCCACTACTGTCCCTAATTCTGCTCACCCTGTTCCTCTGCCTCTAGATGATAGTGGACTGGTGGAAAAACCTCGTGCTCCTATCGCCCTTCGTGACCCACTGTACTTGTGACTTCTGTCTCCATAAGACCTCCTACTGCCTGAGTAATAAATGGTGCCTGGATAGCAGGGACTTGAGCTCCCCCTGGTCAGTGTTAGAGAGTACTAACCCATCAGCATCTAGTGACTGTAGTCTAGCAATAGCAGCTTCGGTTTTCTTCACCTTTCTGAAAATATTCCCCACCTCTTTCCTATTCCATCTGACTAACTGCCGCCTGGTCAGCTCTACTTTGTGGGTGACCCTATACATCACATCCCCCTGCACCGGTGTCTGCCAAGCTTCCTGCACCATTTTTCAAGATCGAGGGTAGGAGAGCCACGCTTTCTCAAATAGAAAAGGACCATGCACCGAAAAAAGGAGAGAGATACTCACTAGGATAGGGCAGTGGTCTGAGGCAATCCGGGGTAGATGGCGCACTCCAAAGTCTGAAAATCTCTGAGTCTAACTGGCCGAGGCGAATGCTCTATCAATTCTCTCCCAGACGCGTGCCCGTCCTAGCTTGTTGTTGCACCTCGTGAACCTTAGGCCGGTAAACCCTAGGTCCCCCAGTCCATTGTCCTCGATGAACTCCTGAAACTCTCTGACTTCAATCTTATTGGTGAAGGGTTTCCCTCCCCTCTTCTCCTCCGGGCCATTGATGCAATTAAAGTCACCTATCATCACCACTAGGTGTCCAAACTGCATCAAATTGGAGGCCTCAGCCCCCAACCTCCTTCGCACCCTATAATCCGTGTCCGCATAGGCTGCTAGAAGGACCCACAGAGGCTCGCTGCCCTCCGATAAAACGATGACCACTTTCTGGTTGTAGTTATGAAAAATATCCATATTGCACTCCCCAATCCTCCAAATGACAAGAATGCCCCCCGATAGGCCCTCTGACTCCGCTGCATAGCTCCCCCAGCCTTTGGGACACAACTGACGCACTCGCTACAAACTGGCCTTCGACAAGCGGGTCTCGACCAGAATACAAATGTCGGGGTTGTGTACATGCACCAATCTCCGACAAGCCGGTCTGAAGGACGGCTTCCCTGCACCCCCCCCCCCCCCCCCCCCCCCCCCCCCGAGTTCCACATTAGGATCTTCATCTATAAACTATGATGGAGCGAAACGTGAGCCCCCTCCGGCTCCTCCTCCCCACCAGACTCGCTTCCCATCTGGCCGGCCTGCATGCCAAGCCCATTCAGGACCTCCCTCAGTATCTGGGCCACTTCCACATGGGAAGGCCCATTCGGGCCCACACCGTCCAAAGCTTGGCCAGGCCCATCACCCGGCTTGACTCCCTGATCTCATGGATGGAAGGGGCTGCCGCATTCCGGAGGTCACGCCCTACCCCCTCATCTCCTCCTCTCCCCGCAACCGGTCCTCCCTGGCTGCTAGCTCCTCGCCGGGCTCCCCCGACTTCGGCTGCGGCCGAACCTCCATGTCGGCCTCCATCCGAACCGCTTCCTGTGTCCACGGAAGAGGGGCGACGGTGGCTCGCTGCGTTGCTACTCCGACGCCGACTGATCCGCCCCGAGAAGAGCCGAGCCCCCCCCCAGACCGCTGGAGAGAGGCTCCGGCTATAGAATCTGCAGCCGCTGCCGCCTTGGCACACCGGTTTGTCACCCGGCACGGGAGGGGCAGGCTTGTGCCCTCTCGTTCCATGGCCTGCCGGCCCGCTGGGGGCTTTCTTCCTCGATGGACTTTTGGCCCATTTCAATGGGCCAAGCCTACTACAGCCCGACACCCTTTCCAGGCCAATCTCGCCATTATGGGCCCAGCTCGAGTCCACCATCTTCATGGGCCGGGTCACAAGCTGCTCACCGCTTGGCCCACCTAGAAGTGGACCCGGGACTAGGCGAGTTTGACTCGCCATTTCACCTGGCAGCCCTAAGTCTAGGTGGAAGGGTCCTACATCCACCACCGCGTCGCCACCTGGGGCCTTCTTCTTCGGTGATCCGCGCCTCGCCACCTTCTTGGACTTCTGCCAGCCCTCCAAATTCGGCGAGGACACAGTTAAACTTGGCTCATGCCTAGGCGAACTCGGCTCTAGATCGAAGGCGCCCGGCATCCGAGTTCGACTCACCCTTCTTCATCATCCCTCCCTTGCCCTCGACCACCCTCGGCTAATGGACCCACCTCACTGCCATCCAAGATCTGAAGAGCCGTCGGCCAACCATTCCAGTTCTTCCCTCCGGGAGCACCCCAGGCAAACCTTCCACCGCCCTTACGTGGTCGTCTCCCCCGGTGCTGCCGGGGCCTCACAGCCTCCGGTGCCCTCCCCCGAACTCGGGAACGGGCACCGATTTCTTTGGTGCCTGATTCTGGCGCAGGAGGAGCAGAGGATCGGCAGGTCTTCATTGATGAAGCCCTTAGCCGCTTGTTCCTCCCCTGTAAAAAGGTGCCCGGTCAAAGAGGCTTGGCCGCATCGAGCTCGATCTTCACCCTGTCATAGCCCGCTGGCCAAATCCAGTCCGAGACCCCATCCAACTCCAGAGCCTTCCTTGCCAATGCCGCAATGTTGAGGAGGGACTCCCTCTCCCGGAACTTCAATGGGAGGCCTGGAAATCGGAGCCACAACACCATGTGGTTCACACCGCACACACCTGGGACAGAATCCGTCCTCCATTCTTCCACGACCAGCAGCTGACCGGCCACCTGCCATGGCCTACTAGCCATCGCTGTTGTTCGGTCGCCCTCACTCCGAAATTGGACTTTAATCACCTCCTCTGCCATCGGGATGTACTCGACCTCGTAGTTGAGTTTACCTCGCGCCTGGAACTCGCGCGCCGCCCATTCCGCTGGCACACGCCTCCTTAGGCTCCGAACTAGCACAACCCTAGTTTCCCATGCACTCCGGGCCTTCTCCAATCGGTCGAACGGTAGTTGCAGCACATCCGAGAACTAGGACTGGATCTTCGCCACCTTCTCTACCAAGATGCACTCGGTGCTCTAGATCGGCTTCCGGGGCACCCCCTTCGCCACCTTCGACCACGACAGGGCCAACTTCAGCTCCATCTAGGGACGACCCGGCCTTCCCCTTGTGGTCGCCTGTCTGCCCTGGCCCGCCAAGCCCTCCACTCCCGCTCCGGCCGGCGTATTTGCTTTGTGGTTCGCCATCGACACTCTGCTTGCCTGGTGTTCGATGAAATGCCGCTTACACCTCACACTCTCCACACCCTCCTCACTGCCGGCGCCCACACCCAGCACTCCACCACCGTCCGTCTTACCCCCCAACGTCCGCCGCCGTGGACCCCAGGGAGGGATTCGGCCCTCACCGCTTGCCGCACCCACCCACACTCACTCACCACCCGCACTCACTCACCACCTGCACTCAGCCTCCTCTTTACTCCACCTGCTTGTCTGACCGGTGAAGGTTCATTGCTTTATGTCATGGGATCTCTTCAACTACTAATTGCCATGTCCCTTCGCAGGCACCTTTTTGTGTGAGGGCATGTCGCCTTTTGAATAAAAACTCTCGCATTCCCAAGTGATCTTATAGATGCCGACCAACCTCTCATCTTTAAGTTGTCCACCATTAATAGTATGTTTTGGAGCAACAGCCAAGTAAATATTTTCAATTTGAGAGACGCAATAAGCTTGTCGTGATCGAATAAAGCAATTCACCATTTTGAGAGGCCTTGCGTCATTTCCCCAATGCATGAGATCTAGATAGCGGATCACATGCTCATAGGGCGAAGGGCTGAATCATTGGATTGTAGTAGTGAGTGGCTACGAGGCATCAGTAGTGGCCAGGTTTGTTGGTGGGGTTAGGAGATCTCAGCACACGTCCAATTTCCTCATTTCAGAAGCGATCCCATATGCCATTTTGCTGAAGGGCAGCACATTGCCTATTGCCAACATGGAATAGTAGTTGTCTGCCTCCCTAGTTGACTCATGGAAAGAGTGAACAATAGCTAAAAAGATCCAATGATGGGGAGTGAACGAGATTAACTCGAAAGAACGAACTCAGAAAACTTCCAACGAGGAACTAATAGGGCGGCTGGGAAAGAAGCTTCCAACAACAAAAGAGAGAAGAAATTTAGTAGGCTGCTGCAACACATTGATGCATGATTTAAAAGATGAAGCAAAAGAACGCAAATACATCCTGTTGTTAGTTCTGATTCAAGCAACGCAACGATTCCAAAAAAACCAGCAACCCAGCCATCAGGTTTTCAAGCATCATTATACAGGGGGGAACATCTCAACTCCTTGGATCTTGCTTTTGAACCATATGAGAATGCAGGGATAGTCTTGAGGACCCCTTTCCAAAACTTGGGACAAACTGTGCTGTGATCTCCTAAAATAAAACCAACAGTGAGGGCCGCCTAAAGGGCTTCAGCTACCTGCACAAAATTTTCAGCTGAGTCATTCCAAACCAGAATGTCCTTCCTCAACTATTACAAAGGTTGCAGGTCATACTAATTCTGACATGGATTCTGATAATGATACAATGGAGCTCACCTTCAAACGAAGCAAAATATATTTTTCGGTGGTGCAACTCCGGTATTTCAGAAATGGTTGATAGGCATGCGGTGATATATATACTTCAAATTGGTGCCCTGCAGCTTGAAAAGAGCAATTTACTGCATGCTCAAATCGTACAGAAGGGGATTTGACAGTGTGCTCTGAAGTTATCCAACAGATTCCTTTTGATATTTTTGTTGTGAGATGGTGGCATCTTCTTGGAAAAAATTCAGATATTCTATATTCAATATATCCTCTTTTACTTCCAAATAGGAAAAAATAAGTTGGCTTTATACATTTAAGACAATAAAATAAATCTTAGGACAATGGCAAGCACAATCTTGGACTTCATAGTCAAGGAAGACAAGAAATTGACAAGTTTATGATCGCGTTAGCAACATGAAGCATCATCTCATCTGCATTTGAGCCTCAATATTCTCTAACATTGTGTAAATCTCTGCATGCTGAGGGTGCAGACTGTCCCCTGCAAGAAACTCATGAACTTCACCACTCACTTCAATTGAACTGCACCCCGGCGCTTTCCTCATTTCTCCTCCCTTCATCTCCTTCCTGAGCCTTATGACTCCACCCCAATCATGAGCTTCTGCATACATATTAGACAGCATCACTCGAGCCCATCGATCATGTGGATCCAACTCGAGCAATTTCATGGCTGCAATTTCACCTAGCTTCACATTATTATGTACCCTGCAACAACTTAGCAATGTACCCCACACAACTGCATTAGGCACCATAGGCATTCCAACAATGATATCAAGTGCTTCTTGTAATTGACCCACACGACCTAAAAGATCAATCATACATCCATAGTGCTCAATTTTGGGTTTGAGACCATATACTTCCTCCATTGAATGGAAATGTTTACAACCTTCATCTACGAGTCCTCTATGGGCACAAGCATTTAAAACTCCAACCATAATAACATCATCTGGTTGGACCCCCATTTCTTGCATCCGAGAGAAGAGCCGAAGGGCATGATCAGCTCGCCCATGCATTGCCAGCCCACATATCACTGAAGTCCACGAGTACAAGTCCCTTCTCATCGGGATCTTCTCAAACACTTGAACTGCCCTCTCAATGCTTCCACACTTAGCATACATGTCAATCAGGCAATGATCCAAGCACCCATAAAAGTTCATACTGTTTCTCTCGATGTAAGCATGCAACCACATACCAGTCTCCAAAGCACCCTGGCTAGCACAAGCACCTAGAATGGTGCATAGCGTTAGCTCGTTAGGCCTCACAGAAGACAACTCCATCTCACGAAACAACACCAGGGCCTCTCGACAATGCCCTGCTTGAGAATACCCTGATATCAAAGTGTTCCATGAAATGACATCCCTATTTGGCATCTCCAAGAACAACCGACGTGCAGCATCAATCAAATCATGCTTCACATACTGATGAACGATAGCATTCCATGCAACAAGAGTTCTTGTAGGCATTTCATCGAACAACTTGCGAGCCAGTTCTAATTCACCATGATCTCCATAAATTCTCAGCAATTCAGTGCTGACGAATGCATCAATCTGAATCCCACTACACAGAGTGAACGCATGAATCATCTTCGCCGGGCCTGGATGGCCTAATTGACGGCATGCTGAAATGGCAGTCGCCAGAGCCACGGGATCCGGCATAATGCCGGCAGATATCATATGCCGGAAAAGATTCAATGCTGCCATGGGGCAGCTCATGATGGAATAGGCCCGGACCATGGCGGTCCAGGACACCAGCCCTGGATGGGGGATTTCATCAAACAGTTGGCGGGCCCTGGCAATAGAGCCAACACCAGAATGGAGGGTGATGAGGGCGCTGGAGATGAACTCGCTGGAGATGAAGCCGGCTTTGGTGACGACGGAGTGGAGCTGCTGGGCTTCGCGGGTGGCGAAAGGGGTGGCAGGGTTGACCGATTTGATGAGGCGAACGAGAGATCGGGCGGTGGGGCGAAGGGGAGCATTGATCATGCGGCTAAGACGAGCGGGAGGACCCAAGCCCCATAAACATGTTTTTGGTTTTCCTCCGTGTATATTCCTACCGATGGGAGTCATTTAACGGCTGGGATTCATCCATCTGGGGCTGACGTATATATCTTTCCCTAAAAGCAGGACCGCAGGAGCCCTTGAAGTCTTTACTTAAAAACATTTTCTTTTTTAGCAACTATGGTGAAACACCGCCTCACTTTCCATTAAGACAAAAATATTATTTAAAACTTGCACAAACTCATTAATTTATGTCAACATTAATTGTATACTAAATTTGATTTTCATAGATATGCTCAGATTTTGCTGAAGAATTTATGTAATAAGGATTTCAAAACTTGTGTCAGCTCCTCATGGTTATCATACTATCGCTTATGTATTTGAAATCTGCTTTCCATAAATTTATGCAAATTTTACTTATATAATCAATGTTTAAAACTTGTGTGATCTCATCACCATGTAAATATCATTGTTTAATAAATTTTTACAAGTTTTATTTCAAAGATAAATACTATATCATGTAATATCAATATAATTTAATATATATAATATTGATATAATATATTAATAGTATATTAATATATCGGTTTTTTTTGTTGGACTTAGAGGTACTTTTGTCCCTAAATTTTAGCCCAAGATCAATGCCTTGGAGAGATCTTGGATATCTGTCCTCAAAGACGGATTTTACATCACCGGATTGAACGGTAACTTAAGGAGTGAGGGTAATTTGGGATCACTACCATATAGAATCATCAAGGTATAACCAAATATTAAAATCTTATCATCTCCATTCGCATTACCGTCGATCTTCCCCATACCAAATGCCTCTATAGGAAGGTGGTCACTATTATATAAACTATAAAGAAAATTAATCGTCATACAAACTGCATAATAGACTATAGGTAGTCGAGTTCCGTCCCATAGATTTGCTGCCATTTTGTGTTTAGTACCTGCGCACTGAAAATCCCCTTATTTTCGATGGCCGTTACATGTCTAGCATGCATAACTTTATGAAAAACAAATATAACCATGTCTATGATAATCACATCCAAGAAACTAGTCCGATTTTGCGTAGGGACTACTGTATATAAGAGTTGATTGTAAAATGGTAGTCAAATAAATGACCAAATGTTAACATCCCCTAAAGCATATGAGAAAAAACAATAGAGTCAACTGTATGAGCCATTCCTTATCTTTTAGAATGCTTATGTACTAGAGGATCTTTGGTAAAAGCATGACCATTTTGTCCATAACAATTTCCTTTGTGACTCAATCAAGATACCTATTATTTTATGGTTGACAGGGTTTTCTGCTACTTGTCCTTTAGAGTTCTTGAGACCAAGGTGGAGGTAGGATTGAATGGATCAAGCTTATATTTCTCTATCAATTAAATCTTGGCCTTACCATTTATCTTCCTTTGGCCTAAGGGGAAGAGAAAGAAATAACAGAAGGGCAAAAAACTAGATGTTAATTATAAGACCATTTCACTAGATAATATTTCTGGAGACAAATGTGTTCTTGGTCAAATCTTGCATGGTGCTTAAGTTATCTTGACATTTCACTGTTTAGTGAGTGGGTTTCTTTATAAATCTTTTTGAGTAAAGGTTTCATATAGATATTTCTTGTTCCATTTCCTTCTTCTAGGGTATGTAAGGGGTCTCCCAAATGGATCAGAATCCTTTTCACTTTGTCCTTAAGATAAAGCAGTGCAGTTGACATGCCATCAGACTGCCACTCAAATGATCCCTAGTTGAGTGGATCCCAGTCCCTTCCCAAATCCCTCATCCATATTAGGATGGCCTTCAGAAAGACACACACACACACACACACACACACACACACACACACACACACACACACACAGAGAGAGAGAGAGAGAGAGAGAGAGAGAGAGAGAGAGTAGGGGGAGGGGGCCGGGATAACCCAAGTTGAGGATTGAGACAAGAATTTCTTTTTCTTCTTCTTTTGGAGAAAGAATAGGGCAGATCCCAACCCTCTTTCATGAAGAAAATAAAAGATTTAAAATCTAAGAACTTTCATGAAGAAAATAAAAGATATAAAATCTAAGATAACCAGACAACTGCCTTTACGAATACATAAACTATAGAAAGCATGATCTTAGAGCTTCAGGGTGAGATCGATCCCTTCCGAATAGCTCAAGCCGAGCTCCAAATTTATAGCATTGCACTCCTCACCTTCCTTGGCCTGGGGATGGATGAACATTTCCTTGGAAGAGCCACCAATGCTTTTCATATCTGGTAGTGCCACCGTGACGCCTTGGCTGTCTACCCCCATATAATCCACTAGTCGCGGGTGCTGCTGGGTTGCGATCATCTCCTCTTGCAGCCTCCTTCTCTTGCTCTGCTTTGCATGGGCAGCGTGGTGTCCACCCAACGCTTGGAAACTTATGAAAGCCTGATCACAGTAGGCACAATGATAAGTTGTTGTGCGTGCATAGGTTTGTGGCTCCCCATGAAAACCTACACGAAGGTATTGCAAGTTGTGGCTGAGGAGGTCACTGTAAGGGAAATGGCCATGGGCACTGCTGTTCATCTTGACAAGGAAAGGAAGGAGGAGAGGAACGGGGGATCAGGATAGGAAGTGGAGAGGTGGATGGAAGATTGGTGGGTTCATGGAAGGGCTATTTCTAGAGGCAAATAAAGGAGTTCATGGGCAAGGGTAGCAAGGACCTTTGCAGTATGGGTGCTTTTAAAGCTTTCTATAGGCTCTACTCAAAACTTAGTAAATTCAACACTAAACTTTCAAACATTAAATTTAGTTCATTATTAGATTCCCTTGTGATTATCTGTCGTTTCAACAGATAGACACATGTTCCTCATCTTGATTTGTGTTCTTAAATTATTACTTTTTTTCCTGGTGAGAAATATGGTAGTTATGCCATCATCCGCTTTAAAAACTATTAAGATATCCGAGTAGTACAAGTACTGAATGGAGGGATGCCAACCAAAGAAATCAAGTCCTGGATTTTTCCTGCATGCATTAAAAATGTTTGATAACCATGTAAATACAGGAAAAATTTTATGTTGAGTGTATCTAATGTATGGAGGGACTGAAGCTAGTAGGTCACATGTGGAAATGAAAATCTGAGAAAGATACTCAGATACCTTCTACTTGAAAAACCAATTATGGTTGAACTAGAGGATATATTAGGCAGGCATAAAATCACATGGAAGAGAAGACCAAATATATAAAACAATTACTTCAACTTTAAGCTTCAAAACTTCCGATCGCACTTTATTTTCTTAGATCATTACATATCGAAAAGGTGAAAATCAAATTCCATTTCCTTTCTTGTTTTGTGTACCGTCAAAATCTTGGGAATTCATTAATTTATGTGTACAAACAATCCATCAATCTTTTGAATGAGATTTTTTTTCAGTAAACCCCTGTACATATGGCTTATTGCATGTTTACACCTCAAAATTTGCTGCTTTGCGTGTAGACCCATAAAAGACCTAGTTTTTGCAAAGTTGCTCCTCCCATTAAGTTTTTAGCTACCATATCATCAAATAGCATTTTATTAATCTATTTTTATTTTTATATTTTGTGAAACGAGTGGACAACAATTCGTATTAGAATTATTTATTTAATTTATTTGTTTTTGTCTTAAAGATACACCATTCGGGATCTGAACCCAGAACCTCCACTTTGAAATGGAGGAGTATGACCACTAACTAATAAGGTAATCCTCACCTCATCATTCACAATATTTGTTTATCCAACAAATATATACCTGGAAGTGGATATTGGAGAGTTTTTTTCCTACTTAAAACCCCTACAGATCATCATAGGAAGGTAGTCAACTTCTTCATCTCTCGTTGCATACGATCACATAATAAATGAGTTTCTTCCATGAAATCAAAACTATAGTACTCACCAACCATTATGGTAACTGTGATGGAAACTCTTCACCAGTGCTAGTCAGACAGTCCTTGTGCAATCTCCAGCAACCCACAGTACTAATCCACATGCTTGTCTATGAAATCGTTCTAAGAACCATATTTCTCACAGGTATTTCATCAAACACTTGTTGCCTCTCTGCTATTAATCCTGAAACATACTAGTTTAGCAACCACCAAATTCCAAGAGATGACTTTCCACCCTGATATTTTATCAAATATTTGATAAGCAATAGTATGAGCCACAACTACTATACATTTGAATCGTTGGGATTTAGATGAATAAATTTGCTTGTAACTTATAATCACAAACCGTCCATGACCTATCTGTATTAATTTGTTGTCTGCCGACTAGGAGTGTTTTAGCTGGGAGAGCAGTCAGGATCGCCCCGAGTTGTGGTTGGTGTCCTGATGTAGAAGAGTCCATTAGCCATGTTCTGTTGGGGTGCCCGTGGGGAGTACAGATTTGGAGGAGGGCTCCCTTCCCCTGCCTCAGTCCATCCGCGCTACAGAGGAGTTGCTACACCAGATTCAGGATGCCATGAGGAGTCTTAGGACAGCAGTGCGGGGCATCACTTGGGCCTACCTGGCGTACCACATATGGCAGAACAAAAACTCTTAGGTCTTTGAAGACAAGTGGGTTCCCTTGAGGAGTAGAGTAGAAAGAGTCTCTATCTAGGTCACTAAGCTCACCAGGGCTACCTTAGAGACTTAATCTGAGATGGCCGAGGACATCTGGGACCCTCACTCTGCTGTTACAGTGCCTAGATTCATTCTTGTTTCTTAGGATCCCCCACCTTCTGGCCATATCAAGGTGAACTTTGACGGTAATGCTGGTGGTAGAGCTGGGGTGGGATTTGTGATCATGAGCCATGACACTAGACTGATTGTTGCTGGAGGGCGAAGCATCGGTGGACTGACAGCCATAGGGGCGGAGCTTAGAGCAGCATGGGAAGGCATCACCTATGCTAGGCGAGTTTTGGGAGCGCAGCGCATCATCCTCGAGGGGGACTCAGCTTCGGTGATCGAAAGGTTACAAGGTGGGGGACAAAGGTGAAAACCCTCTGCTCTGTGACTTACTTCAGATGGTGGAGGACTCCAGCGCCTTCCAGACTGTACATGAATATCGAGAGGCGAGCAGAGCGGCAAACTGGATCACCACCTTTGTTGCCCAGCATTCAGGAGAGGTCCGTTGGTCTTGTCAAGGGGCTATCCCTGCATCACTTTTTCATCTTCTTTCTCTTGATTTTGCTGGTTGTACTCATGCTAGATTGATATGAGCAGTTGTTGTACCCCCCTCAAAAAAAAGATGAAGGTACTTCATGTACCATGTACTGGATTAGGGTGAGGATGATAGTATACTGGTTGATAATATTTGAACTCTTAACTGTAAGATTTGAACTGCGGCTGCCTATTGCAAGCCAGCAGCATGGCTACCATCTCCTTCGCTCTTATCTATCTCTGCCATGTTGATAGCAGCCACGTCATAGCCTCTTGTTGTCTCTACAAGGGGCCCATTCTTTTTGCATGGCCTTCATGGAGAACGATGACATTGAGGAAGTACGGGCGGCGATCTACACTTCTTGTTGCGGAGTTGGTGTCAACTAGATGCTAGCGAAGGCAAACATGCCACAATTGAGAGCGATGGTGAGATACAAGGAGGTGAAGTTGTTGTGGACAACACCTTTCTCGTTGATGGTCTTATCACCGAGAGGCTTGGCTTGACATCGTCTTCTGTAGCATCTTGAATGGATAGAAATAGTGGGTAACAAAACTTGATCGAGTTGCTATAGCTCAATTTAGTGAGGAGAGAGATGTAGTAGAGTATAATCCAGTAGATCTAGTAGGAAGCGAAGTTGAGATGGGGCATTGGAGAGGAGGGACATGATGATATGGTGTAGAGTGCTGAGGCTTAATTCGTTCAAATGGAATAGAGGGAAAATATTTATTCTTAATTAAGATGCGAACTTAAGTGGCTGTAACTTCTTCCATAACCATTTTGATCATAAGTCGACCGACTACAAGATAGTCTGAGTTGTAGCCCAAGGAGCAACTGAACTTATGGTACAATTTGAGTTGTAGGTATTTAAACAAGTGGATTGGCCTGCACTTGCAATTATCTGTATGCAATAACACTTACAAGACTCCAAATAGTCTCTTATTGTAGTCTAAGAGTTCTAGGCCCACTTGGACCTAGAGTTGGAGACCATACGTGTAAGCTTGCTCGGCTCGACCTGTCAGCCACACTATGAAGATGCATGAAGCATGTCATGGTGTTCATGTTGTAGTCAATACAGTATAAGGTATAGCTAACATATACTATGACCAACTATCCATGCCAAGAGTTGTTGGAGCCAACGGATTTGCAGCGAAGACTGCAAATTCTTCATAGATTTTCTTATAAATTTTTCATTCAGGATGGTATCAAATTGGGTGGTTCTATATACACCCCCCCTATTGCTCAGGACACCCCCCAAAAATTAAAAAAAAATTAAATACTCTCTACACCCCCCCATTTGCTAAGGACACCCCTAAAAAATTAAAAATTCCTAAATTACCCCCCACCCTCCCCACCCCCTCACCTAAATTGCTCTCTACACCCCCCAAACCCCCCCCACCCCGCTCTTCCCCTCCAAAACACCCGCCGGCTTCTCCCTTCCGCCCAAAAAACCTCGCCTCAAGCACCTCGCCGGCGGCCAAACCCCCTCCGTCTCCTTTTGAACTGTTCCGCCCAAAGCACCTCGCCAACGCCCAAAACCCCCCCGTTCCCCCTTCTCCCTCTCGTCGCCGGCATTCTGTTCGGCTGCACAGAGCCGGACAGAACCCTTCTGTTCGGCTGCACAGTGCCGGACAGAAGCCTTCTGTTCGGCACTGTGCAGCCGAACAGAAGAGTTCGGTTGAGGGTTGCCGAACAGAAGGCTTCTGTTCGGCACTGTTCAGCCGAACCGAAGCCTTTTGTTCGGCGATCCAGTGCCGAACGGAGCACGAACCGTGAAAAAAAAAAAATTTCGAAACAAGGTGGAACTCGTACCTTTGCGGCCGATTCTTCGTCCCAAATCACTAGTTGCTTGTCCATGCTTCGAATGGGGCTTAAATCTCCTTCAAAGATCGCCTAAACGATGTAAATGGATCGAGGGGTTTAAGGGGGGTTTGAGGGGTGTTTTTTTTTTCTTTTCAAAACGAAACGGAGGAGGAGGAAGGGGGGGTGTACTGAGAAAATTTCAAGGGCAATATGGTAATTACACTAAAGGTTAGTTTGGGTATTTTTTTTTTGTTTTTGGGGGGTGTCCTTAGCAATAGGGGGGGTGTATATATAACCCCCCTATCAAATTTTAGCCAATTTTTCATATTTAAAATAGAATAATTATTATGTATTTTCTTATTATTGAATGTTGTTTCGACTATGATTCGGTATCAGGTTTAATGCCCATATTTGTGTCAGGGTATTTTATTCTATAAATATGTGCATAATACATTGTAAAGGACTGTCTTTGAGATATAAGATTCTTTTCAAGAGATTTTCTTTCACACCAAGTGAAAGATTTTTCAATTCAATTTTCTTTTATTTGCATATTGATCTTTTAAGCATCACCTCATTGATTAAATCATCCTTTTTTTTTCCTTTTCCCACTGTACAACATACTTGTGCCCTTGTAGCCACTTGTCTTGCTAGATTAATTTCTCAAATTTATAACATAAGTGTTAAAATATTTCAAAGATTTTGATAGATGTCCTTATGATTTTCTTATTCATAAAATTTAAAATTAAATTTAAAATTCAACTTGGGTTAAACCACACCATAAGGTGCGCATTGCAAAGCTCTACGTAAATGCTTTGGGCCTTTATAAGGCACCAAAACATGCATGCCATTAAGCCCTTAGACAACCTTTGAGGCTATTATATACCTTTGACCGAGCCTATGTAAACGATCCAGGTCCAAGGTATTTAACAGAAGAAAAATCGGACCTTCTGCAAGTTAATAAGCTATTCCAAGAGCTTCTACTATTCTGCTATATTCCTAGAGCTTCTTTCTCATTTCTCAAATTTTTCCTCTATTTTTCTTATACATTTTTCTTCTTTCTTAGGCAATTACAAGAGTCCTTCAGATTAGACCTTAATGTGTTAATGCTCGTGATAAGAGGTTTTGAGCTGAGTCGGTACCTTAGGGATGATATTGTTGGATACTTGCATGAGGGAGCGAAATTCATAATTAGTGTAGTGTGCTTAGGCATGCCTCTCTAGATTTCTTATATTACCCAATCTTGCATATATTTGAAATTTTAATTTTTTTTTGTTTGAAATTATTACTAACTTTAGTATAGTTTCCAAAATAGTTTTCGACAATCTAATAAGAATTTGCATATAATTTTTAGATTGTAATTTGTTATTGAAAACTGGTGCTAAAAACTATTATCATGTAGTTTGCTGAAACAATTTTCTACTAACAAATTGCTGAATATCTTTTCTAGCTTTATTCTACACACTAATTTGAAAAGAAAAAAGGGTTCATAGAGACCCTTTCATTTTTTTTGCAATTCAGTTTAAAACTGAAATATACTAAAACTTACTATTTTAAAATATATGCAGAAAAATTTAATTCAGTTTTTCAAAAAAAAAAATCCTTAAAATCTACTACTTTGAAGTAATGTAGAAATCATTAAATCAGATTTTAAAACAAATAATTATTTCTATTGCTTTGAAAATAGTGTAGAAATTTCTTAATAGTTCTTCAAATTAAAACCAATTACTGAAGCTTCTCTAAAATTTATAGAAATCTAATTTTATTAGTTTGGGTGCTAACATTGTCTCCTTTATTTTTTTAGAATACTAGAATATTATTGGTATACTAAATAGTTAATATTTATTTAAAATCTTACAAGTATGCTTCATTGTGTTTTAATTACTCTATTTCAAAATTTTGAAACCTACATATTAAAGTGTATATTCGAGCATTTATTTGATATCCTACATTAATTAGAATATTTTCTCCTATCTAATATAATTTTGGATGCTCTACTCATTGTTGTTATTATTTCTTTTTTAAGTAGTGCATTCATTATATTTAAAATTTGAATGCACTATTATTGCAAGCTACTTATTAACTTAAACAAATTTGGACTAAACCTAATGAACCTTATATGTGCAAAACCCCATTAATCAACACACATTTCATAAAATAGTTTCTTTTGATTATCATAGCAATACCAAACCTCTCAAAAGTTAAATGGCTTATTTTTTTTGATGAGGTGGTAAAACCAAGTAAAATAATCACTCTTGGATTGATTTTAGCTATCAAACAACCTGATTCTAAATTTTCATCTCTACCAAGTTTTCAAACTACCTCTAAAACTAGTCACCAAGAAACAGATTCTTCCGGTTCTCAAACAAAAACGTCTCAAAAATAGAATTTCATTGACACTATAGGATTCTTATTACCTTATTCAATTCTATTTATAATGTATCTCCACCAAGATTCCTAAGGAACTGCAAAAGCCCTAGAGACTGAGTATGGAGTAGATGATGCTAGCCTAGACCAAGTCATCATACCAAGTTCCATCAATATGCCATGATAGAGTTCAAGCCAATTAGTATCTAGATCCATGAATTCCAATTGAAATCCAAATTAACTGGATTCAAATTTTCTAAAAGTTATAAGGTTCAATCCTTAACTAACTCCATCCCTGTATCCTAGTCAAACTTTT
Organism: Phoenix dactylifera; assembly: GCF_051530095.1. Lineage (NCBI taxonomy): Eukaryota > Viridiplantae > Streptophyta > Magnoliopsida > Arecales > Arecaceae > Phoenix > Phoenix dactylifera. Next base: position 10,831,775 of record NC_143194.1, on the reverse strand, counting down.
CGCAAGGGCAAAGTCATGAGGTTATGAACTCCGTTAGTAGTGTAAAACACTAGCTTAAGCTCAAGCAGGGTAGGAGTCTGGATCCAAGATCAGATTGATTGAATCCTATCATAGACCCTCACATCTAGGCTAGCTTAAACCCCAAGGGAAGAACTTTAAAAGGAAGAACTTCCAAAAATATTCAAACAAAAATCCTTCAGCCAAACCTCCTTAAAACCAAAATTGGCCAAACCAAACTAGACTAAGTCAGAAGTCAAAGAAACAAAAGGAACCTTTTTACTTTTGTGAAGGTACCAACCACATGGTGAAGGATTACTCCACAAGAAGATTCAGCCACCGAGGTAACATGCAAGTATACCCAAATCTCAAGTGAATATGATTGAAGATGGTGTCGGACGTTCTTTCAGGTCAGATTATTTAACTCCCACAATAGACTTCACTCATTCATCTTGTGATCGGTGGCTTGATTCTAGTGCTAATGTTCATATTTGTTTCGACCGCTTTTAATTCTCCTTCCTTTAGAAATTAATTTGGAGAAGCTGTAATGCTTGGGAATAACTTAGAAGCGCATGTTTTCAGAAAAAGATAAGTGCAGAAAATAACATCAGAAAAAACCTGATCTTTCATGAAGTGTTGTACGTCCCCAATATTAGAAGAAACCTGTTCGGCACAACTCTTATAGTATCTAAGGGTTATAAAATTATGTTAGTATCAAATAAGCTTGTAACTACTCATACTAACATATTTGTAAGGAAAGGCTTGGTATCGGAGGTCCTTTTTAAACTAAGTATACTTTTCAAGATTGTAAAAAAGGATCCTTCTATTGTCCTTAATCTTGAATTTTTCAGTATTTTGTATGGTAGACTTGGTCATGTCAACTTTGATTAATTTAGTCACAAGGCAAATTGAAGTCTTATTCCTATGGTACATTTAGATAAAAAGTTTAAATGAAAAATCTATATATAGGTTAACAATACTCGAAAACCTTTTATGTCTATACATAGAAGTTTAAGTATTTTTGATCTTGTCTATTGCGATGTGTTTGACTCCACCAAGTCATCAACTAAAAGAGGTAACTTATACTTTGTAACATTTATAGGTGACTTCTGTGGACATTATTACACATATCTAATTAAATATAAGTGATGAAATTCTAAATAGATTTAAAATCTTGATAGTCAAACCACAACCCAAAAGAGAAAACTCTAACAAAATTGAAATTTGATCGAGGTGGTGAACATAATTCAACTGAGACGACCTTATTCTGTAACATGGGATCATTTATGAGGTCACTCCTCTTTATTCCCCTCAGTCCAATGGTGTGGTAGAATAAAAAAATTGATCCCTAATGGACGTGGTTTGCTGAATTTTTAATTAGTCTATTACACTCAAGAAATTATAGAAAAAGTCTTTTTATCAACCTGTTATATCCTTAATAGAGTATCTTATAAGGATAGAAATAAGACACTTTTTAAACTTTGGAAAAGAGGAAGTACATGCTATTTCTGTAGGGCAATCCCTAGAGAATAGCACTAGCTAGAAGATTTCTTGTGAAAAATTTAGGAATAAGTGACTTCTCAAATAATAAACTTATTGATCCTAGAGATGCCACCTACTTTGAAGATGTCTTTTCCTTTGAAAAGTAAGTACCTGATCCAATATCATCCAAACCATTCTCTTCATGTAACGTTAATCCTGTTATCTGAGTGTCTTTGTGAATCAATAAAAAAAGAAAAGGGCCACACTTAATAGTAGACCTTCTGAACTCAGAAAAGCCATAAGGACAAAAAAGAAAAAAGACCTTGAGGTTGAACATTCTATCTTTTTAAAGTGATATCTTTGCTTGATGGTGTTTTTTGGAAGGAACCGTTGATGTTGAGTCCAACTCAATCATTCAAAACTAGACTTGGATCCTAACTGATATGCCCCTAGAAATAAGTTATTAGGTTGTAAGTGCATGCTTCAATAGAAACTTAGGCCCGATGGCTCTATAGAAAAATATAGGGCTACTATAGTAGCTAAGGGTTGTGACTAGAAGAAAGAACGAGATTTTTTTGATATATATTCTTTTGTATCTAGAATGACAATTCTTAGAACCCTCTTGCTATTGTTTTCATCTATAAACTAATTGTTCATCAAAATGATGTGAAGAGTACGTCCCTAAATGGAGATCTAAAAGAAGAGATATACATGGAATAACTTAAAGGATTTATTGTAAAGGGATGAGAGAACAAAGTGTGCATACTTGTTAAGTCCTTATATGATTTGAAACATGCTCCCAAAAAATGGTATGAAAAATTTGATGAGACCATCCTATATTTCGTTTTTATTATAAATGATCATGATAAATGAGTTTGTTCCAAGGTCACGGATGATGATTATATAATCCTTTGCTTATGCATTAATGATATTTTGATATTTGGAACTCACTTAAAATCATATCCAAATCAAATTATTTATATCAAGCAAATTCAGTGTGAAAGATCTAGACAAAGCTATCTTTAGGATGAAGCTATCATATATGTTGAAGGGATAGCTTTCTCTCTTTCTCATTCTATGATCAAAATGATGATGGAATTGATTAACTTAATGAATTATAAATCATACCTTGATTCGCTAAATCCATCTTTAATTGCGCTTTGGGCTTTGAAATGCGTGTGCAGCCTCGATCACCAGTGATCTGAACAAAGATTAGCGAGTAATCTTCTGGAGAGAGAGCTCTTAATGCGTGTATTAGAGAAGGGGTCTGACAGGCTATTTATAGCCCTCTCCAGGGACCAAACGCCGTGATTAGTTACACCCGTGAAGAGTCACCCCCCATCAAGGCAACCTTTCACTGCCGTGCAATTACCTTAATGCCCTTGTGATTATCAAGATTTACGAAATTCAAGGGACACTTGTCAAGATGTGGGTTCTAATTAAACGGGATCAGGGTTTAATTAAATAGGATCCAACATTCTCCCACTTGGACCATATTGACGCCATTTGTCAATGTGGGCCACAACTTGACGGGATCCCAACATTCTCCCACTTGGACCATATTGACAAGTAAAATATCTTTAGCACTTGAATTTTATAATCTTTATACGCGTATTCCTTTTATTCTGATATCAAGTCGGGCAAACTGTATGTTTGACTACTTTGAGAATAATAATACGAACTGTTGCTGGTGGTCCAAACCGAGAACGATTGGCACAGCGGTGTGAACGGGGTTCCGTTTGGGTTGCCTTGGTTGGTGTTGATTGCGCTCCACTTTCCACCGGAAAACCTGCAAGCAAGCCTCGCACCACCACTGGGGTAGTGGGGGCCCTCCGACGATCAAGTCAGAGGAGATTGGAGGAGAAGGAAAGATAATAGTAGCAAGTAGGAGAATGCTCTGGAAGTTCTTGCTTACCCTCCCCCTTCTCCCCCCAGCCGCATATATACCAGGCTGGGGGGTCCTTTTTGGGGGGTTGGTCATCGTGTAGCACGATGGAGCTGCCACTGACATAGCCGTTACAGGGCGTCGTGGGGCAGCGCTGGGTACGGCCATGACAGGGCGTAGTGGAGCTCCGCTTTGTACGGCTGTTACAGGGGATCGTGGAGCAGCGCCGGATACGACCGTTGCTGGGTGTAGTGGAGCAGAGGGCCGCGGCGTGCCTCTGGGGAATAGCCTGTCGTTGTCGAGAGATGTCCGACTCGGGGTCGGGCTGCGGAGCCGAAGATGTCCGACTCGGGGTCGGATTGCTGGATCAAGGGGCAGCCGACTCGGGGTCGGGCTGCGGAGCCGAAGATGTCCGACTCGGGGTCGGATTGCTGGATCAAGGGGCTGTCGTAGTCTTCCTGGGCGCGTGTGCCGGTCACGTGGGGCATGGTGGCTAAGTTCCCCCGTAACAGTAGCCCCCCACTTCCGAGCCTGGAACCAGAAGGGGAACGGGTGAAGGGAGTGATGCTTCGTGATTGCCGCCATCCCTCGGAGAGGCGCGCGCGCTTCGAGCTCCCCACCTTCTTTATGGCGTATGGCGGTTGTTGCTGACCTGGCAGTCTGAGGATTTCGGTGGACATCCCTCCTTAATGGCGTCGATTCGCCTTTGGGGCGCGAGCGACCCTTCGGCAGCCAGGCGTCCTCTGGCGTCACCGAGGCGTCACCCACCTTTCCGCCTATTTAACCGAGGGCCCTCCTCCGTCCGCCTTTCTCTTTACAGACATCTTCGAGTTTCTCCTTTGCGCTGCCGTCATTGCCGTCGGACTGTTCGCTTGCTCCTCCTTTGACGCTCTCGGAGCCGTTCTTCCTTCTCTTCCGGTGAGTTGCCCCATTCTTCAATTTAAGGCTCTCCATACTTTCTCCTTTTGTATTAGGGTACTCCAGTCGTTCCGGTCCTTTCCCCCTTCTTGACCCCGTCCTGACCGTAGATTCACTGGCCATTAGGGATGGGCGAAGTGAGAGCAGACCGCATTAAGTCGGAGCTGGTCGCCGAAGACCTAGATAGGTTCGTGGCTCGATACCACCTTCCCGAGGCCTGCAATGTTACGCTCCCGGCGCCTGAGAAGAGGATGTCCCATCCTCCTCCAGGGAAGGTTGCCATCAATGAGGGCATTCTTCAGGCTGGGTTTCGCTTTCCCCCCTCGGACTTAGTCGTTCAGGTGCTTCGGGGTTTAAGAGTGGCGCCGACGCAACTGGTGCCGAACTCATGGCGCGCCCTGACGGCCTTCCAGGTTCTCTGCCGCATGCACGAGGTTCTCGCCACCCTGAATGTCTTTTGGGAATGCTACGGCCTGAGCGGCCACCCCCAGGACAAAGGGTGGTGGTGCTTTGCGGCGCGGCGAGGGTGCGGCCTCGTCAAGGAGGCTCCTTCCTCCATTCACGGCTGGAAGGAGCGTTTCTTTTTCGTTGACGCAGATCCCTCTTGGGGAATCAGGGCTACCTGGGAGACGCCGATGAAGTCCCCGATTGGCCTATCGAGGTTGTCGAGGGAGGAATCCGATGGCGTCGCCGTCTTGAAGGGGTTGGTTGCCGAGGGCCGGCTCCCCTCGGTGGCTTGCCTTATTTCCGAGGATACCTTGGTGAACGTTGGTCTGAGCTCGGTCCCCACTGACCGTGAGCCCGCCACCATTTCTTTTTTAGCTCTTTTCTCCTCTTTCGTCTCGTTCTTTCCTTCAGTTTCTCAACCTCCGACCACCTCGTCCTTTTTGCAGAGATCGACGACGTCATGCGGTCGGACAAGGCAACGGCTGTTGGTAGGACGTCCCTACTGGAAGCAGTCCGGAGGAAGAAACGAGCTCCTCCGAGCGGGGCCCCACCGGCGAAGAAGTCCCGCCGGCAGGCGACTCCGACGCCGACAGACGGGTCCGGACCCACCGATCAGGGGGACGCCGCGGGCGCGGACCGGGAGTTGACGCTGTATCAGCCCTCCGATGCCGAGACTACCGTTTCTCCGGAGGCATCACCCGGGCGCGGCCGAGATGGACGGGTCGGACGTGATCGGTCCCCAACCCAGCCTTTGACTCGGTCGGCTCCGGATGATACGAGGAGGGACGCGCCGAGGCCCCGGCCGAGCGGGACCCTATCAATTCCAGGGGCGGTCCCCGCCCCGAGCATGGTCAGCATGACTCTTCCCCAAGCGATGGGTAAGGGTAAGGCTGCAGAACCACCGTCCGACTCCGGGGAGAAGTCGGGGTCGGCCTTCACTTTCGCCGGCGCCCGAAACCTCATCGAGACGGTACTGCTGGAGAAGGACCGCAGGCAGGTCCGGGAGATGAGGGTCCCTGACGTTGGGGCTGCCAGCTGCGTCTGTCTCATATCGGTGAGTGTTCTTTCGGTCGCTTTCATCATTTATAGGCTCTGTTGATCCCCGCCTGACGCCCTCGTTTTTTCTATCTCTTAGCTCGCCCAGTACATGATCCGCCTGGAGGAGTGCTACGAGGAACAGGCGAGGCTTCTGGCGAGGGCCGAGAGCCAACTGAAGGCAGTAGAGGAGGGAGGTCAGGCTGCGGCGGGGAGGACGACCAGGGACCTCGAGATGAGGCTCCGGGTGGCCGAAGAGCGGGCACTCGGCTTCGTCACCCTCGAGAAGCAACTGTTGGAGGCTCAGGAGCAACTCAAGGTTGCCTCGGGTCTCGAGGGCGAGATCAAGAAGGCGGAGGAGCGGGCCGAGAAGCAGTCCCGGAAGGCTGCCGACTACCAGGAGAGGTGGGAGAAGGCCCAGCGGTCAGCCGACAACGCCCGCAACCGAACCCGGTCTCTTGAAGCCAAGCTGGGCGAATTGGAGTCGGCCTTGGAGAAGTCCCGCGCGAGCGACCAGGAGCTTCATTCGCGCCTGGAGGAGGCTGAGGCTGCTCGCATTGCTGCCGAGGCGAAGCACAAAGAGGCTCAGGCTGATCTGCTGAGGGTCTCCTCCGAGGCGGACGACCGGATTGTGGCGAAGGTCTTGGAGGTGAAGGCTCAGATTATGGAGCGGGCAGAGGCGGCGCTGGCCGAGAAGAGTGCGGAGATCGGGCGTCAGGCGGTACAGGCTTATCGTCAGTCCGCCGAGTTCACCCGTGATATGTCGGAGGCGGTACAGGCCTATCGTCAGTCTGACGAGTTCGTTCGTGACATGTCGGACGCGGGGTCCGACTCCTTTGTCTTAGGCTTCGAGGAAGGCCTGGCAAGGGTGTCGGCTAAGTACCCCGAAATTGACCTGAGTGGGATCTCCCTTCTCGACTCCCCTCCGGCGCCATTGCCTGCTGCTTCTCCAACCGTCTCCCTACCCCCTACGGACGTGGCCGGCGTTCCCGACCCGGGGGTTCCTCCAAGCTGACCTTCTGTATTTTCGTTCTTTTCTTTGTGTGTTGGCGTTTTGCCAAGTTGTATGGGTCTCGGCCCTGAAACAATGAAAGTTAATGCAAATAGAGTTTCTTCATTTCACTTTCGTCCTTCTTCTTTTTAACTCTTGGTAGCGTCTCGCTGACTCCCGACTCTTGAAATTCTTCTGGCGCTAGGCCAGGTATCTGAGGGTTAGGCCTCAGGGAATTCTTCCGACGCTAAGCCAGGCATCCGAGGGTTAGGCCTCAGGAACTTCTTCCGGCGCTAAGCCAGGCATCCGAGGGTTAGGCCTCAGGAACTTCTTCCGGCGCTAAGCCAGGCATCCGAGGGTTAGGCCTCAGGAACTTCTTCCGGTGCTAAGCCAGGCATCCGAGGGTGAGGCCTCAGGAACTTCTTCCGGCGCTAAGCCAGGCATCCGAGGGTTAGGCCTCAGGAACTTCTTCCGGCGCTAAGCCAGGCATCCGAGGGTTAGGCCTCAGGAACTTCTTCCGGCGCTAAGCCAGGCATCCGAGGGTTAGGCCTCAGGAACTTCTTCCGGCGCTAAGCCAGTCATCCGAGGGTTAGGCCTCAGGGAATTCTTCCGGCGCTAAGCCAGTCATCCGAGGGTTAGGCCTCAGGGAATTCTTCCGGCGCTAAGCCAGGCATCCGAGGGTTAGGCCTCAGGAAATTCCGCTCGTTGGTCGGCCAAAGCTGGCGCAAGCCGAGGTGACCGGTCGGGGCTTCAGGCTAGTCTGCTCCCGGGATGATCATCGGGTTAGCCTGGCATCCGAGGGCCGAGCCTCGGGAGATTCCGCTCGTTGGTCGGCCAAGGCTGGCGCAAGCCGAGGCGACCGGTCGGGGCTTCAGGCTAGTCTGCTCCCGGGATGACCATCGGGTTAGCCTGGCATCCGAGGGCCGAGCCTCGAAAAATTCCGCTCGTTGGTCGGCCAAGGCTGGCGCAAGCCGAGGCGACCGGTCGGGGCTTCAGGCTAGTCTGCTCCCGGGATGATCATCGGGTTAGCCTGGCATCTGAGGGTTGTCAGGCCTCAGAAAATTCCGCTCGTTGGTCGGCCAAGGCTGGCGCAAGCCGAGGCGACCGGTCGGGGCTTCAGGCTAGTCTGCTCCCGGGATGATCATCGGGTTAGCCTGGCATCCGAGGGCCGAGCCTCGGGAAATTCCGCTCGTTGGTCGGCCAAGGCTGGCGCAAACCGAGGCGACCGGTCGGGGCTTCAGGCTAGTCTGCTCCCGGGATGATCATCGGGTTAGCCTGGCATCCGAGGGCCGAGCCTCGGGAAATTCCGCTCGTCGGTCGGCCAAGGCTGGCGCAAGCCGAGGCGACCGGTCGGGGCTTCAGGCTAGTCTGCTCCCGGGATGATCATCGGGTTAGCCTGGCATCCGAGGGCCGAGCCTCGGGAAATTCCGCTCGTTGGTCGGCCAAGGCTGGCGCAAGCCGAGGCGACCGGTCGGGGCTTCAGGCTAGTCTGCTCCCGGGATGACCATCGGGTTAGCCTGGCATCCGAGGGCCGAGCCTCGGGAAATTCCGCTCGTTGGTCGGCCAAGGCTGGCGCAAGCCGAGGCGACCGGTCGGGGCTTCAGGCTAGTCTGCTCCCGGGATGATCATCGGGTTAGCCTGGCATCCGAGGGCCGAGCCTCGGGAAATTCCGCTCGCTGGTCGTGCGCCTGTCGCTTGCCGCCCGACGGGATTTCTCCGTGGCCAGCTGCGATCGTGTTTCTCCTCCTCTCCAAGCGTCGCCTGGGGAACACCAGATGGGCATTAAATGCTAATTGAGGGGTTACCTGGAAAATCGGATCGCCAGTTGCTGCTTGCGAGGAGTGTCAGTTAAGCGGCCGCGATACGCACGTTCTTCGAGGCGGATGCGGCCTGGGCGTGAGCGGAGATATGTGGACCTAGGGGTACAGGGCACCCGGAGTGTCCTGCACAAAGAATGCGATTAAGGAGAATAACACTTAGGAAATCGCGGGAAGATACGCCTCGAGAGCCGGATCGGCTCCGGATTCAATGCGCCCGCATTTATTGGAGCCACCCGCAGCGGAACGTCCGGGGGGCCGCAGTTTGGCTATAAATATAGGTGCAGGTGCAATGGAGCCTGCCAAACCGGAGCTGTTCAGGTTGCCATGGATCGTGGGCCTCCTCTCCGGCGCATGGTTGAGAGACCCCTATCGAAGAAACGGGAGGCGCGCCCTTCGCGACTTCCGCCAACTAGCCGTTTCATCTGGGATCAACAAGGAGGTTCTCCCCGGCGGAACTCCGCTCTAGGCGTTTCATCCGGGATCACGTCTCCCCTCCTTGAAGTTCGGCCTCCCGATTGAGCTCCGCACCAGGCGCTTGATCCGGGACCGCGCCTCCATATGCTCTTCTCCCTTGTATTCCTTCTCTCCCCTAACACTGGGGAGGACCGGAATATCCCTTGGAGGTGGCGTTTCCCTGGAGGCAGCGGGAGCTTCGTCTGCGGCGGCTCCTCGTCTTTTTCGTGAGGCGTGGATGGCGCCTCTGGGTAGGAGCAGTGTGGACTTCTCCTTCGTCCACTTCTTCTTCATCCGCGTCGGCTCTTCGTCTTCTTCGTGAGACGCCGATGGCGCCTCCGGTTGGAAGCACCCACTTCCGGCGGGATTGCAGCCGCTTCGGATGGAGGTTTCGGGATCCCAGATCTTCAGCTCCTCGGAGTCTCCACCTCTTCTTTACTTTCTTTACACCCTAATTCCCCTCTGGGAACTCCTTGTAATCACACGAGCACGCCATTGTAACCAGAAATTATTGAAATGAAAAGTGTTATACATTTTTGAACTGTCTTTCTGGCATTGTCGTTCTACTGGTAATACATCCGCAGGTTAGCAGAATTCCAGCTCCTTGGAATTTCTCGACCATCTAGGGCCTCCAACTGGTAGGAGCCAGGTCGGTTTACCCAGCGAACCCTATACGGGCCTTCCCAATTTGGCGCTAGCTTCCCACCTTCCGCAGGTTGAGATGCTTTAGCTCGCCTTAGCACCAGATCTCCGATTCTGAAAAGCTTCGATCGGACCTTGGAGTTGTAATATCGGGCCACCCTCCGCTGATACATCGCCATCCGAACCTGCGCCATTTCCCTCGCTTCTTCCAAGAGATACAGGTTCCCTCGGAGTTGCTCCGAATTGGCCTCGGGTCGGTGCGCGGCCACCCGAGGTAAGGGGAGTCCGAGCTCCACGGGGACAACGGCTTTCGTGCCATAGGTTAGGCTGAAAGGCGTCTCCCCGGTAGGGGTCCGATGCGTGGTCCGATACGCCCAAAGGACATTCTCGAGTTCTTCGACCCAAGCTTGCCCCGTCCGACCGATTCGCGCTTTGATTCCTTGGAGGATTGTCCGATTTGTGACCTCGGCCTCGCCGTTGGTTTGGGGATGCGACACAGATGTGAACCGATGCTCGATCCCGAACTCCTCGCAGAAGTCACGGAAATGCTTGTTGTCGAACTGTCGGCCATTATCCGAGATGAGGACCCGAGGTACCCCAAATCGGACAATGATGTTCTTCTTCACGAACTTCCGGACTTGCGCCTCCGTGATAGTGGCCAGCGGCTCTGCCTCCACCCACTTGGTGAAGTAGTCGATTGCAACAATCAAAAATTTCCGCTGAGCTGAAGCGACGGAGAATGGTCCGAGGATATCCATTCCCCACTGGGCGAAGGGCCAGGGTGCAGTGATTGGTGCCAAGGGGACAGAAGGGACTCTCTGGACGTTGGCGTGGCGCTGGCAGGCGTCGCATTTCCGTACATGATCCTTTGAGTCCTCCAACAAGGTAGGCCAATAATAGCCTTGCCTCATGATCTTGTGCGCCAAGGACCTAGCCCCCAAGTGTGATCCGCAAACGCCTTCGTGGACTTCGCCGAGGACGTAGGCCGCTTCCGAGGGGCGGAGGCACTTTAAGAGGGGGGCGGTGAACGAGGTCCGATACAGCCTCCCTTCATAGAGTACGTAGTGGGCGGACTTCATAACAAGTCGCCGAGCTTGATCTTCGTCTTCAGGGAGGATCCCTTCGGCGAGGTAGGCGACAAGCGGGTCCATCCAAGACGGCTCCGGATCAATCGCCATCACCGCTCCAGCCTCGCCGATGCTCGGGGCATCCAGGGTCTCCAGGTAGATCGCCCTCGACAAGTTGTGCGCGTCTGCGCTCACTAAGCGGGACAACCTGTCGGCCCTGGCATTTTCACTTCTTGGGACCTGCTGGATGTCGACACTGCCGAGGTCGGAAATGAGTGCTTGCACCTTCCGGACGTAATTCTGCATGGTCGGGTTCCGGGCTTCGAACTCCCCACGGACCTGCCCGACCACCAGCTGGGAGTCGGTGAAGACCTTCAGGCGCCGGATGCCGAGCTCCTTGGTGAGTTTGAGTCCCGTGACTAGGGCCTCGTACTCCGCCTCGTTGTTGGTCACTGGAAATCCGAACCTCAAGGCATACTCGGCTATCACTCCATCTGGACTGGTAAGGACCAGCCCGGCCCCTCCACCTTCGGGGTTCGACGATCCATCGATGTGAAGCGTCCAAATCGGGAGGTCGAGGCTGGGTGTTTCCGGCGACCTAGGTTCCGCCTCCTGCACCGTGCACTCAGCGAGGAAATCCGCGAGCGCCTGGGCCTTGATGGCGGGTCGGGGCTGGTAGCGGATGTCGAACTCACCAAGTTCTACTGCCCACTTCACCAGCCGTCCCGCATTCTCAGGATTGCTGAGGATCTGCCGCAGCGGTTGATCGGTCAAGAGGGTGACAGAATGGGCCTGGAAATAGGGGCGAAGCCTCCTGGTCGCGGTCAGCAGCGCGAAGGCGATCTTTTCAGCCTTCGTATACCGCGTCTCGGCATCCCGTAGGACCCGGCTGATGTAGTACACAGGCTTCTGGAGCTTTGCCTCTTCCCGAACCAGTACCGCACTGACTGCGGTTGGGGAGACCGCCAGATAGAGGTAGAGCATCTCCCCTTCTTGCGGCTTGGACAGCAGGGGAGGAGACGCCAAGTATTCCTTGAGCTGGTCGAATGCTGCTTGACATTCGGCCGTCCAGAGGAAGTCTTTCGGGCGTTTCAACACCTTGAAGAAAGGTTGGCAGCGTTCGGCCGATTTTGCCACAAATCGTCCGGGCGCGGCGACCCTCCCAGCGAGCTCCTGAACCTCCTTCACTTTGGTCGGAGGGGACATATCTTGGATGGCCTTGATTTTGTCCGGGTTGGCTTCGATCCCCCGCTGGTTGACAATGAAACCGAGGAACCTCCCGGCCGAAGCGGCAAAGGCGCACTTCGCTGGGTTCAGCTTCATGTGAAACTTCCGCAAGGTGGCGAAAGTCTCCTCCAGATCCGCGATGTGCTGGTCTGCATGGCGGCTCTTCACCAGCATATCGTCCACGTACACCTCCATGTTCCGGCCGATTTGCTCTTTGAAGATTTTGTTGACGAGGCGCTGGTAAGTGGCGCCAGCATTCTTCAGACCGAAAGGCATTACCTTATAACAGTACAGCCCCCGGTCTGTTATAAAGGCAGTTTTCTCCTCGTCCTGTGGAGCCATCATTATCTGGTTGTAGCCGGAGTAGGCGTCCATGAAAGACAGCAGCTGATATCCGGAAGTCGCGTCGACCAGTTGGTCTATCCGCGGAAGCGGAAAGCTATCCTTGGGGCATGCCTTGTTCAGGTCGGTGTAGTCGACGCACATCCTCCACTTTCCGCTCGCCTTCCGGACAAGTACGACATTTGCCAGCCATTCGGGGTAGCTGACCTCCCTTATGAACCCTGCCTCCAAGAGTTTGTCTACCTCCTGGTCGACCACTCGGATCCGATCCGGGGCACAGTGTCTCTTCTTCTGTTTTACCGGTCGGTGGGTCGGGTCGACGTTGAGGGCGTGAGAAATGACCTCCGGGTCGATCCCAGGTACATCGGCCGCCGACCAGGCAAACACATCGACATTGGCTCGGAGGAATTCCACCAACCGGGCCCGAGCTCCCAGGTCGAGATTGGCGCCGACCCGGATCGTCCTGTCCGGGCGACCTTCCTCGAGGGGAACTTCGATCACACCCTCGGCCGGCTCCCCGTGCCGCAAGGCCACCTCGTCTCTGGCGTCGAGGGACTCGACGCTTAAGGCCTCTACGGGCTTCTTCCCTTTGAGACTTGCTAGGAAACACTGCCTTGCGGTCGGTTGGTCACCTCGGACCTCTCCAATCTCGGCCGCCGTGGGGAATCGCATGAGCAAGTGGTACGTAGAGACCACCGCGCGAAGGGCGTTCAGTCCGGGTCGTCCGAGGATGGCGTTGTAGGCCGAGGGAACACGGACGACCAAGAACCCGAGCCGCACCGTGGCTTCTGCGGGTGCAACGCCCGCAGTCACAGGCAGCTCAACGACACCTTCGGCCGAGATAGCGTCACCAGTGAATCCTATGAGGGGGGTGGATGTTTTATGCAACAATTGTCTGGACAAGCTCATCTTTTGGAAGGCCTCGTAAAACAAAACATCAGCTGAGCTTCCACTATCCACAAGAACACGCCTTACATCATAATTTGCCATAGTGAGGGAGATCACCATGGCGTCATCGTGGGGGGTCTGAACCCCCTTTACATCTTCATCACAAAAAGTGATTACATTACCGACCCTCTGCCTCTTTGCGACGGCTGCCCCTGACGCTTCAGTCGAGCCCCCTGCGTTCCTCTCAGGCCGTGAGCAGCCCCCAGTGATAGTGTGGATCACGCCCGCGACGGGTTGATTCTGCTCCCGAGGCTCCTGAGGGGCCGGATCGGCCGGACGCGGGTCTGTGGGGGGACGTCGGTCGTTCACATATCGACCGAGACGCCCTCGGCGGATGAGAGCCTCGATCTCGTCCCGAAGCTGGAAGCAGTCTTCGGTGTCGTGGCCGTGGTCCCGGTGGTACTCACAGTACGCCCGAGAGGGCCTCCTCCCAGGAATCTTCTTCATCTATCTCGGGACCGGGAGGTCCTCCCGCCCCTTGATTTCCATGAGGATCTGGGCCCGGGGAGTCAGGAGAGGAGTGTACCGGTTGAAACGTCGGGGAGGAGAACGAGGGCGTAGGGCGCCGTGGTTCCTCGCCGGCGACAGGCTTCTGCGCCGACGTTGAGGCGTCGGGCTCCTCCTCTGGCGTGCCTCTTTTCGCCTTTTCTTTCCGAGCTTTGGAGGGATCTCGGCGGCCTCCTTGCTCCGATGGGCGGCCGCCTCCTCGGCGTCCGCATACTGGTTCGCCCGGGACAACAGCTCCGGAAAGCTCCGCGGCAGGCGTTTATCCAGGGAGAAGGTGAGTCTGCCCTTTCGGAAGCCACGCTTCAGGGCTGAAAGAGCCACTTCCTGGCTCAGGTTCCGGACTTCCAGCGTAGCCTTGTTAAAGCGGGTAAGATAATCCCGCAAGCTTTCTCCCTCGTTTTGCCGGACATCAAAGAGGGAGTCGGAGACCAGTCGCCGCCGGCTACTGACGGTGAAATGGGTGATGAAGAGGCGAGTAAACTGGTCGAAGGACTGGATTGAGTTAGCCTCCAAGCCGGCGAACCACGCCCTTGCCGGGCCACGGAGGGTCGCCGGGAAGGCCTTGCAGAGGAGAGGATCTGATGCTCCGTGGAGGAGCATAAGGGTCCTGAAACTCTCGACGTGATCCCGCGGGTCCGCCGCCCCGTCATAGGGCTCGATCGCCGGCATTTTAAACCCCGGCGGATTCGGGGTCCGCAGGATCCTCGAGGCAAGCGCCGGCTGGGAGGAGATCTCCAAGTCGGCGAAGGGATCTTTGGAGTGGCCCTTCAGGACCTGGAGTTGTCGGTGGAGATCGTCCACCCGCCGGTCCAGGGAGCGCGACCGATGGGTGGGAGACAAGGAGCACCGAGAGGGGGACCGACTGGAGCGCGGGTTCCTTGAGGACTGGGGGGTCTGGGAACGCGCCCGGGCCCGCCTCTCGTACCCCGCGCAGCTCCGATGGGAAGGTCCCGGCAGAATGGACCGTGCTCGAGAATCTTCCTCGCGCCGGCGCTCCTCCCCATGGGAGAGGAAGGAGCGCGGGTTGAGGAGGACAGGTGAGCGCTCAGGGAGCAGCGGCTCCTGGGCCCGCTGCGGCGCCCGAGACATCACACCCTGCAGGTTCTGCACTGCCTCCGCGAGGGTGCGAACCTGCTGGGCTAACTGGTCGAACTGAGCGGCTTCGACCATCTGAATGGGGGGTGGAACGGTGGAGTGTTGCTGAGAATGTGTTGGAGACGCAGCGGCCTCCCGGCCGGAGGCGCGAGAGGCCCCGCGACCGGAGGCATTGGAAGCTCCACGACCACCTCGCCGTGCCATTACGATCGCTCTGAGATTCGGACCCTTCCTCTAGCGCCAACTGTTGCTGGTGGTCCAAACCGAGAACGATTGGCACAGCGGTGTGAACGGGGTTCCGTTTGGGTTGCCTTGGTTGGTGTTGATTGCGCTCCACTTTCCACCGGGAAACCTGCAAGCAAGCCTCGCACCACCACTGGGGTAGTGGGGGCCCTCCGACGATCAAGTCAGAGGAGATTGGAGGAGAAGGAAAGATAATAGTAGCAAGTAGGAGAATGCTCTGGAAGTTCTTGCTTACCCTCCCCCTTCTCCCCTCAGCCGCATATATACCAGGCTGGGGGGTCCTTTTTGGGGGGTTGGTCATCGTGTAGCACGATGGAGCTGCCACTGACATGGCCGTTACAGGGCGTCGTGGGGCAGCGCTGGGTACGGCCATGACAGGGCGTAGTGGAGCTCCGCTTTGTACGGCTGTTACAGGGGATCGTGGAGCAGCGCCGGATACGACCGTTGCTGGGTGTAGTGGAGCAGAGGGCCGCGGCGTGCCTCTGGGGAATAGCCTGTCGTTGTCGAGAGATGTCCGACTCGGGGTCGGGCTGCGGAGCCGAAGATGTCCGACTCGGGGTCGGATTGCTGGATCAAGGGGCAGCCGACTCGGGGTCGGGCTGCGGAGCCGAAGATGTCCGACTCGGGGTCGGATTGCTGGATCAAGGGGCTGCCGTAGTCTTCCTGGGCGCGCGTGCTGGTCACGTGGGGCATGGTGGCTAAGTTCCCCCGTAACACGAACCATGGCGGAAATAACACCTATTTGATCGGCGTATAACCTTCCATGATCACTATATTACTAAACCATCATAACCAAACCCTTATGAATGAACTTCTCATAAAATTCATTCTTTGGTCACAATTTCTGCTACCATAGTATGCATAAACTATGTGAATTCATTAAAGCAGAAAATACAATATATGTGATTTACAACCATCTAAAATGTGCACAATAATACATCAATTAATTTATACAGAAAAGACCCATTTGACTGACATGCTCCTTATGCAATCCCGGGGTTATTGCTTTGGTCAAAGGATCTGCCAACATAAGCACAGTATTGATGTATTGAACTGAAACTTTATGGTCTTCACATTTTTCCTTTATAACAAGATATTTCACCTCCATGTGCTTATTTCCATTGGATATCTTGTTATTCTTTATTGAGGAAACTGCTGCTAAATTATCACAATATAATTTTATGGGCCTTGAAATAGTGTCCACGATCTGTAGGCCCGTGATAAAGTTCCTCAACCAAATAGCCTGTGTAACTGCATCATAGCATGCTAATAACTCAGCCTCCATTGTTGAAGCAGCTGTCATCTTTTGCTTCGAACTCTTCCACGAGACTGCACCACCAGCTAGTAGAAAGATATAACCTGATGTTGATTTTCTACTATCTGGACATCCCGCAAAGTCTGAGTCTGAGTATCCAACTATCTCCAAGAGATCGGATTTGTTGTATGTGAGCATATAATCTTGAGTTCCTTGAAGACATCTCAATACTTTCTTTGCAGCTCTCCAATGTTCTATTCTTGGATTAGCTTGAAATCTCCCCAGTAATCCCACAACATATGCTATATCAGGTCTGGTACAGACTTGAGCATACATTAAAGTCCCAACTAGTGAAGCATATGGAAAAGCTTTCATATGCTCCCTTTCAATTTCATTCCTCGGAGATTGTGATTGGCTCAACTTTTCACCTTTAGTAATAGGCACTGGACTTGGTTTGGAATTTTCCATACCAAATCTCTCCAACATTTTCTTAATGTAGGCTTTTTGAGATAGACAAACTTTTTCCTTAGATCTATCTCTATGAACCTCAATGCCGATGACATATGAAGCTTCACCCATATCCTTCATATCAAAATTACTGGAGAGAAATTGCTTAGTCTCCCTAAGCAATGCCAAATCACTACTAGCAAGCAAAATGCCATCTACATATAGGACTAGAAAAATAAATCGACTCCCACTGATCTTAAGATAAATACATCTATCAACAACGTTTTCTACAAAGCCAAATGTAGAAATGACGTTATTGAACTTAAGATACCACTGTCGGGATGATTGCTTGAGTCCATATATAGACTTATTTAGCTTGCAAACTTTTTGACTCTGACCTTCTGAAACAAAACCTTCAGGTTGTTTCATGTAAACTTCTTCCTCTAAATCTCAATTAAGAAATGCAGTTCTCACATCCATTTGGTGCAGCTCTAAGTCAAAATGAGCCACCAAAGCCATAATTATCCTTAAAGAATCCTTCTTTAAAACTGGAGAGAAGGTTTCATGATAATCAATACCCTCCTTTTGAGTAAATCCTTTGGCAACAAGTCTGGCCTTATGTCGCTCTACCTTGCCTTTGGAGTCTCTTTTGGTTTTAAAAACCCATTTGCAGCGTACTGCAGTAGCTCCAGGAGGTAGTTCAACTAGATTCCAAACATTATTTTTAGCCATAGAATCTATCTCATCTTTCATAGCATCTAGCCATTTGGAGGAATTTACTGAACTTATGGCTTGTGAGAAATTTATTGGATCATCTATATTTCCAATGTCATAATCATTTTCTTGAAGGTATACTATGTAATCTGGTGGAATTGGAGATCTCCTTACCCTTGATGACCTTCTTAAAGTTGCTTCTTGATCCACTGGTTCTATAGGTGGAGGAGCAACATTCTCAGTGATAACTGGCACAGATTCAAGTGGAACATTAATAGTAGACTCATCCTCCTCCAAATCATTATCAATGATAGGTAGAGGAATCATTGGCTGCTTATTTGAATCTTGCACACCATACGGAGTTTGCTTTTCCTCAAAATTAATTTCTTGAGGTTTTATACTCCCACTGATTTGGTCATTTTCAAGGAATCTAGCATTTCTTGTCTCCACAATCCTCAAAGTATGATTAGGACAATAAAATCTGTATCCCTTGGACTTTTCTGGATAACCGATAAAATAACAACTAATGGTTCTAAAGTCCAACTTTTTCTCTTGTGGGTTGTACACCCTTGCCTCAGCTTGACACCCCCAAATGTGTAGATGTCTTAAACTAGGTTTCCTACCTGTCCAAACTTCATAGGGTGTTTTTGGGACAGCTTTAGTAGGAACCCTGTTTAGAATATACGCAGCGGTTTTTAAGGCATCACCCCATAGAGAAATTGGGAGAGTTGAGTGACTAATCATACTTCTTACCATCTCCATTAATGTTCGGTTTCTTCTTTCCGCAACTCCATTTTGATCAGGAGTACCAGGCATAGTGTATTGTGCAACTATACCTTGCTCTTGAAGAAATTGAGCAAATGGACCTAAATGTTGTCCTGTTTCAGTATACCTACCGTAGTATTCACCACCTCTATCTGATCTCACAACTTTAATCTTTTTATCAAGTTGTAACTCTACCTCTGTTTTGAAAAGCTTAAAGGCATTTAATGCCTCAGCCTTGTCATATAACAAGTAGAGATACCCATAGCGTGAGTAATCATCAATAAAGGTGATAAAATATTTATGACCAGTAAAACATGGGGTCGAAAAGGGCCCACATATATCTGTATGTATGACATCCAATAAATTTGTGCTTCTTATAGCACCTTTCTTAAACTTGTTAGTCTGCTTTCCCTTGATGCAGTCTAAACAAGTTTCAAAATCACCATAGTCAAGAGTTGGTAAAATTCCATCATTTACTAATCTCTTGATTCTTTTTATGGAGATATGGCCTAATCTTCGGTGCCATAACATAGAGGAATTTTCATTTATTAGGCTACGTTTTAATCCATAATGATCTTTATTTTGCAGGGATAAAAGGGATAGTTCAAAGGATGTATCAAGGTCTAATTTAAATAAACCATCCTCTAACAAGCAATTACCAACAATAATATTATTCAAGGAAAGGTTTACAAATGACCGTCCAAATGAAACGGTATATCCAAAGGAAACAAGTTTTGAAATAGATATTAGGTTTCTAGAAAATCCAGGTACATAAAAGGTATTTTCTAGGTACAAAATATGGCCAGTCTTTAAGGTCAATTTGAACGTTCCAACAGCTTCCACATGTGAACGCATCTTATTTCCCATTATGATGCTTCGCTCACTTTCCGTTGGAATTCTTTTGTTCAACAATCCCTGCAAAGTTTTACATATATGGATAGTAGCACCAGAGTCAATCCACCATGTGTTATGAGGTACATCAATAAAATTTGATTCATAACACACTAAGGAAAGAAAAGTACCTTTCTTTTCGAGCCATTTCTTGTACTTGATGCAGTCCTTTTTCAAATGTCCCTGTTTCCTACAGAAGAAGCACTTTATTTGCCTTTTATCAGTCACTTTGGCTGACACTTTCTGTCACGACCCCCGCCCCGTTCCCGGCGGGCCGCCGCGACGGTCCTAGGGTGCGGGTAGGCATAAGGCCACCAGCCACCGCGTAGAACCCTACTACCTATCAATCATCAATAAATCTTGAAAATTTTGGCATGATACATGCACAAAATGATCACCTTTCCTATGGTGACCTGTCAGGATTATCTCATTACATACAACAATGCTACCTGTCAGAGCAGCAATCACATAATCTGTCACATAATGAACCTGGACAATATATATCAATACATCATCTCAGGCATATAACTCATCTATATAAAAATCTGGTTCCCATTTCATCCATGGTCAAACCCATATCCACAACAGGATCTATGACTGTAACTATACACTAAATACAACAGAAGGTTTATAATACACCAAAAGGGGATAAACCTCTATCTACATTATACTATGCTACACTATGGAGCGGCACAGCTAGCAGGCAATCTCTAACCCTGCTCTTCTCTATACAATACCTGCCCTGCAATCAAAAACACAAAACTGGGGAGTGAGTATATAAATACTCAGTGAGTGGAGTAGAGAGTACTATGCACATGAGACAGAATATAATCATGGCTCGAGATGAAATCTCAAGATCAATAACAAGATGAACATGATCTCAACATAGAGAATATGGGGTAAATCATCAATATCACCACAATCAATATCAACTCATCTGAAGCATATATGGAATAATCAAGTAAACATATATGCTACTCATGAATATGCTCAACAGATCATAATGCTGGAACATACAAATCAGGTGTCAATATGCTGAAATCATCACTAGACAGCTATCGGGAGGTGGGTTTTACGCCCCAGGCGAACCAGCAACAACTCCCTACTGCCATATGCATATATCGAATATGACACCACACCAATATGTAAATCATCACTAGACAGCTGTCGGGAGGTGGGTTTTACGCCCCAGGCGAACCAGCAACAACTCCCCACTGTCACATGCATATGCAGGATAAGACACCATATCGATAATGTAAATGCTAGACAGCTATCGGGAGGTGGGTTTTACGCCCCAGGCGAACCAGCAACAACTCCCTACTGTCACATGCATATGCAGGATAAGATACCACACTGATCATGTAAATGCTGGCCAGTATCCAGAACAGAAATCCATCTCACATCTACATACTAAACGGCACCTCGCGGGAATTCTACATCCGCGGAAAGCCATACTGCACCTCGCGGGGTCTTACTATGCCCGGCGGCAAGCAGAATATAAGTCGTAGGACCGGCCGATCCTACGCCTAGGGCCGTGTCCCCCCTAGGAAGGGACTGGGCTCCGCCCACCCAGAAGGCTACTATGTGCACAAAGGCCGATGTTCAACCCCATCGACTATAGGTGTCCTGCAGATACTGCCAAGCCATGCATAAATGCCATAATGCACCCTCCCAATACTCTACTAAAAATGAGTATAATCAAGATTACCACTCACTCGATCATGACCCAATCATAAACTAACATCAGGGTTAGGAGTGAGGGTCAAGGAAGTGCAATACAACTCAATATACCACTAAGAAGGCTCTACAAATCTTTGAAATGGAGGAAATGAAATCAATTTACAAAAGAAGTTATTTCACAATTTGGAACCAATTTAATTACTCATAAAAGAGTATAATCAAGCTACGACTCACAAGTCTTTAAAATAGAGGAAATGAAATCAATTTACAAAAGAAATCATTTCACAATTCGGAATCAATTTGATTACTCATCAACCCCTCGTAATTCCTCTCAATGTTCCCTCAAATGCATGTACAGAATAATCAAGCATGGAGAATCAAGATTATAGAGGAATCTACTACAATATCAATCAATATGCTCAAGTGGAATCAATTCACACTTGGCGACATTCATGAAAATGAATTAAGGATGCTCATAGTGCAAAGTACATGACTCCCACTCACCTGTCAATCTGGCACAGCCTTGATACGCCTCCAAAAATCTACAGCTGGCAGTGGGGAACTTCTTCCTCTTATTCCCTAGCTTCTTGCCCAACTGATACATGCATTTACAATATATTTAGTTTTGTATCAAGGGCTATAATCTACGTGCCAATTATAACATAGGGAACTTTAATTGATTCAACTCCCCTGTTCCCTAAATCTTTTTTTTTCTTTCTTCTTTTTCTTTTTAATTAATTAACTCACCATTTATGTGTATTAGGGACTCCCTTGCATGAGTACAAGGTCCCTTTTAGCTTGATCTAGGCTTAATACCCTATTATAGCATGAAATCCCCTATTTTCCACCCGGATGAACAGTAACCTGGACCGACAGCCGGTTACTTCATCCCGGGTTTGATCCACTTTTCAGACTCCAAATTTGATGAAATTTTTACCTAACATTCTAAACTCATAGAGGATTCCAAAGAGGTAACATGCATTGCTATCGGAGGTCGTTTGACCTCCTAAATAATTCGCCGAAGTTGGGACTTCGACACAGTTTTTCCGTAGTGCCGGAAAAATTTGTCAAAATCCGATTCTTCCTCTTTTAACCGCCTCTACAACCCTTATCCGACCCTTCTAGACTATATCCACCCTTTGTATAGCCTAATGTCATCAAAAGACTAGATAGGGATGGATATTTACCTTTTTCTTTTTGGAAATCGAGGTCCTTGCGTAGAGGGGAAGAAGATCTACACTTTTTCCTTCAGCTGGCAGCGCATCCGGGATCTCCTACCTTTTCTTTTTCTTCTTCTTCTTCCTCTTCCTTTCCTTTCCTCTCCTTCTTTTTTTCCTCTCTGTTGCCGTCTGAGAACCCCCCTCTCTGTCTCTCGGTTTCATTCCAAAGCCACAGCAAACCCTCCAATTAAATCACATCAAAATACTATTCACCCTTTTTTTAATATTATTAAATTCCCATTTTGCCCCTAACACTTCAACATATCTACTGTTATGCCATTAACTTTTGATTTCTTTCCAATTTTACCCTTACCACTTCAACGCATCTACAACTATGCCATTATCTTTTCATTCCTTCCAATTTTACCCCTCATATCAATTTTAAAGGACTATTCTATCCTTTTTTATATAAAAAAATATTTTGGGGTTATTACATCCTCCCCCCTTATATAAAATTCGTCCTCGAATTTAAAAGAGTAAATTACCTGATTACTCAAAGGGGTGAGTGTATCTGCTCATCATATTCTGCTCAGTGTAGTATTGGAAATCAAATAAATTAGGAATGTTTTACCTTCTATCTCTACCACATAGGTAGGATATACATACTTCGCTTTTATACTATCCCCTACAGGTGTATTAATAGCTAAGGGAATACGCATTAATATCTTATCCTTAGCTAACTTTTTAGCAAAATAAGGGGACACAAATGAATGGGTAGCTCCAGAATTAAATAATATTCTAGCTTTAATCTTATCAATGAGGAGCATACCTGTCACAGCTACATTTAATGCCTGTGCCTCTTGTGGATTTACCGTGAACACCCTTCCTTGCCCTCTACCTACTGGAGCTGATGGCTGAGATGGTCCAACACTCTGCTGTGATGCTGGTGTCTGACCTCTGCCTCTGCCTACAGGCCCCCTACTACTAGGCCTGTCCATCTGCACAGAAGGGTAGGATGCCAAAGGCACAAACTGCTGGGTGGCACCCTGCAGGCATTCTCTGGCAAAATGACCCGGCTGTCCACATCTGTAGCACACTCCCTGGCCCATTCTGCATCTGCCAGGGTGCTGCTTCCCACATATGCCACACACTGGCCATGATTGGAACCCAGATTCAGTTCTGGCTATAGTGACTGGAGGACGAGGTACTGATGGTAGAAAAGTATCTTGTGATTGACCTCTTTCCCTCCATTTCCTCTTACGTGGGGCAGGTGGAGCTGAGCGTACAGACTGCTCCGTCGGGCCCTCCGAGAGATCTACTCCCTCAGATCTACCTCTACTGTTTTGCTCCTTCCCCACACTCATTTTCCTCTGTTCTCTTTCAGCTCTTTCCTCTTTATTTCTGGTCTCCCACTGTTTTACTTTATCTATCAGCCTAGACAAGGTGGGGACCTCTACTGCCAACACCGCATTATAAAGCGGGGAAATCAGACCCCGTCTGAATCTTTCTATCCTGACAGCTTCAGTGGGGATGATGTAAGGAGCATACTTTCCCAATCTAGTGAACTCACGAGCGTACTCAGATACGCTCATTCCGGGCATCTGCTTCAGCCTCTCAAACTGAAGAGCCCGATTCTGCCTCTCAGCAGGAGACAAAAACTCATCCATCACTGCTTGCCTGAACTCTTCCCAGGTTGGAGGATTCCTACTGTACAATCTGTCCTCCATATGCCTCTGGTACCAGTCCCAGGCATCTTCCTTCATTGTAAGCCCTACAAGTTCTATAGCTCTTGCATCAGAACAGGGCAGTCTCCGTATCATCTTTTCAGTCTCCTCCAGAAATCTCTGAGGATCTTCACCTTCTTCCCCCTTAAACTCCGGGGTTCTGAGCCTCAGAAATTCCTGTACAGTAATCCCCTCATCATCTAGAGCTCGCCTGGCCAAACTTCTTGGCACAGGTACAAGAGGTGAGATGGATACTACTGACGGGGCAGGAGGTTTCCCCCGAGCAATCTGCTCTCTCAGAGCCTGATTCTCCGCCAGTAACTGTTCCATCAATGCATCTCTACTTCCTACCTCCCCTTGATCATCAACTCTCCGCCTGTCTGCAGGAGGAGATTTTTCTCTTTGGGGCTCGATATGTGTGGAACCCGCATCCAATGCTATATCTGGCTCCATCCTCCTTCCAGGACGAGCAGATCCTCTCCTTGGAGGTATTTTTTTATATGTCTCTAAAAGAATTAAAAAGAAAGGACGGTCGTTACACACTGAGTCATAATATATTTTACTGAATTGTAAATGACTCATAAATTAATATACAGAAAAATCCTATGCTCCATAGTATAATCCTATACTTAATCCTGACTCACCCTATTGCTCTGACAGGACTCTTCTTAACCTTTGCTCTGATACCACCTCTGTCACGACCCCCGCCCCGTTTCCGGCGGGCCGCCGCGACGGTCCTAGGGTGCGGGTAGGCATAAGGCCACCAGCCACCGCGTAGAACCCTACTACCTATCAATCATCAATAAATCTTGAAAATTTTGGCATGATACATGCACAAAATGATCACCTTTCCTATGGTGACCTGTCAGGATTATCTCATTACATACAACAATGCTACCTGTCAGAGCAGCAATCACATAATCTGTCACATAATGAACCTGGACAATATATATCAATACATCATCTCAGGCATATAACTCATCTATATAAAAATCTGGTTCCCATTTCATCCATGGTCAAACCCATATCCACAACAGGATCTATGACTGTAACTATACACTAAATACAACAGAAGGTTTATAATACACCAAAAGG
This sequence comes from Phoenix dactylifera, assembly GCF_051530095.1. NCBI lineage: Eukaryota > Viridiplantae > Streptophyta > Magnoliopsida > Arecales > Arecaceae > Phoenix > Phoenix dactylifera. The sequence goes on along the minus strand of NC_143194.1, from coordinate 10,806,945 downwards.
GGATAAACCTCTATCTACATTATACTATGCTACACTATGGAGCGGCACAGCTAGCAGGCAATCTCTAACCCTGCTCTTCTCTATACAATACCTGCCCTGCAATCAAAAACACAAAACTGGGGAGTGAGTATATAAATACTCAGTGAGTGGAGTAGAGAGTACTATGCACATGAGACAGAATATAATCATGGCTCGAGATGAAATCTCAAGATCAATAACAAGATGAACATGATCTCAACATAGAGAATATGGAGTAAATCATCAATATCACCACAATCAATATCAACTCATCTGAAGCATATATGGAATAATCAAGTAAACATATATGCTACTCATGAATATGCTCAACAGATCATAATGCTGGAACATACAAATCAGGTGTCAATATGCTGAAATCATCACTAGACAGCTATCGGGAGGTGGGTTTTACGCCCCAGGCGAACCAGCAACAACTCCCTACTGCCATATGCATATATCGAATATGACACCACACCAATATGTAAATCATCACTAGACAGCTGTCGGGAGGTGGGTTTTACGCCCCAGGCGAACCAGCAACAACTCCCCACTGTCACATGCATATGCAGGATAAGACACCATATCGATAATGTAAATGCTAGACAGCTATCGGGAGGTGGGTTTTATGCCCCAGGCGAACCAGCAACAACTCCCTACTGTCACATGCATATGCAGGATAAGATACCACACTGATCATGTAAATGCTGGCCAGTATCCAGAACAGAAATCCATCTCACATCTACATACTAAACGGCACCTCGCGGGAATTCTACATCCGCGGAAAGCCATACTGCACCTCGCGGGGTCTTACTATGCCCGGCGGCAAGCAGAATATAAGTCGTAGGACCGGCCGATCCTACGCCTAGGGCCGTGTCCCCCCTAGGAAGGGACTGGGCTCCGCCCACCCAGAAGGCTACTATGTGCACAAAGGCCGATGTTCAACCCCATCGACTATAGGTGTCCTGCAGATACTGCCAAGCCATGCATAAATGCCATAATGCACCCTCCCAATACTCTACTAAAAATGAGTATAATCAAGATTACCACTCACTCGATCATGACCCAATCATAAACTAACATCAGGGTTAGGAGTGAGGGTCAAGGAAGTGCAATACAACTCAATATACCACTAAGAAGGCTCTACAAATCTTTGAAATGGAGGAAATGAAATCAATTTACAAAAGAAGTTATTTCACAATTTGGAACCAATTTAATTACTCATAAAAGAGTATAATCAAGCTACGACTCACAAGTCTTTAAAATAGAGGAAATGAAATCAATTTACAAAAGAAATCATTTCACAATTCGGAATCAATTTGATTACTCATCAACCCCTCGTAATTCCTCTCAATGTTCCCTCAAATGCATGTACAGAATAATCAAGCATGGAGAATCAAGATTATAGAGGAATCTACTACAATATCAATCAATATGCTCAAGTGGAATCAATTCACACTTGGCGACATTCATGAAAATGAATTAAGGATGCTCATAGTGCAAAGTACATGACTCCCACTCACCTGTCAATCTGGCACAGCCTTGATACGCCTCCAAAAATCTACAGCTGGCAGTGGGGAACTTCTTCCTCTTGTTCCCTAGCTTCTTGCCCAACTGATACATGCATTTACAATATATTTAGTTTTGTATCAAGGGCTATAATCTACGTGCCAATTATAACATAGGGAACTTTAATTGATTCAACTCCCCTGTTCCCTAAATCTTTTCTTTTCTTTCTTCTTTTTCTTTTTAATTAATTAACTCACCATTTATGTGTATTAGGGACTCCCTTGCATGAGTACAAGGTCCCTTTTAGCTTGATCTAGGCTTAATACCCTATTATAGCATGAAATCCCCTATTTTCCACCCGGATGAACAGTAACCTGGACCGACAGCCGGTTACTTCATCCCGGGTTTGATCCACTTTTCAGACTCCAAATTTGATGAAATTTTTACCTAACATTCTAAACTCATAGAGGATTCCAAAGAGGTAACATGCATTGCTATCGGAGGTCGTTTGACCTCCTAAATAATTCGCCGAAGTTGGGACTTCGACACAGTTTTTCCGTAGTGCCGGAAAAATTTGTCAAAATCCGATTCTTCCTCTTTTAACCGCCTCTACAACCCTTATCCGACCCTTCTAGACTATATCCACCCTTTGTATAGCCTAATGTCATCAAAAGACTAGATAGGGATGGATATTTACCTTTTTCTTTTTGGAAATCGAGGTCCTTGCGTAGAGGGGAAGAAGATCTACACTTTTTCCTTCAGCTGGCAGCGCATCCGGGATCTCCTACCTTTTCTTTTTCTTCTTCTTCTTCCTCTTCCTTTCCTTTCCTCTCCTTCTTTTTTTCCTCTCTGTTGCCGTCTGAGAACCCCCCCTCTCTGTCTCTCGGTTTCATTCCAAAGCCACAGCAAACCCTCCAATTAAATCACATCAAAATACTATTCACCCTTTTTTTAATATTATTAAATTCCCATTTTGCCCCTAACACTTCAACATATCTACTGTTATGCCATTAACTTTTGATTTCTTTCCAATTTTACCCTTACCACTTCAACGCATCTACAACTATGCCATTATCTTTTCATTCCTTCCAATTTTACCCCTCATATCAATTTTAAAGGACTATTCTATCCTTTTTTATATAAAAAAATATTTTGGGGTTATTACACTTTCATTTTCTTCTTCTTAACAGGAATATGATGACTGGTACCGCCGACCTCTTTATGTCCTTTTTCCTTATGAGAGGTGAGATAAACACTCTCTTGCCTCTCTTGTTTTATTCTCTGCTCCTCATCAACACACATGGCTAGAAGTTGATTCATAGTCCATTTTTCTGTATGTGTGTTGTATGAGATCTTAAATGGTGCATACTCCATAGGCAGAGAATTAAGGACAAAGTGTACAAGAAAAGTTTCTGACATGTCTACTTCCAATGATTTTAATTGGGCAGCGATGTCACGTAATTCCATAATGTGCTCGCGTATGCCACCATTATCATTATACTTTAAGGAAGCAAATCTTGATATTAAGGTGCTGGCTAGGGCTTTCTTTGAACTCACAAATTGCTCTTCTACTGCTGTTAAGAATTCTTTTGCAGTTTTGCAATCTGGAATTGAGCCCCTTATCTTTCTGGAGATATGATTTTGTATGAGTAAAAGACTTAAGCGGTTTGACCGCTCCCACCTCTCATACAACTTTTTCTCCTCTGGCGTAGTTTCCTCCGTGGGGACAGGTGGCATGTCCTCATGAAGTGCCAGATCAATATCCATGCACCCTAAAGTAAATGTCAGCCTTTCTTTCCATTCCGAGAAATTTGAACCATTAAGTATTGGGATGCATGATGTAGATTGTGAAAAAACTGTCGGAAACAAAGCTGCAAAACATATGCTTACTATCAATATGCATGCTATAATTACGCTAAAACCTTATCTAAATCACTAACCCATATTAGCAATTTAGTGAGTAAATCAAAATTAACTTTACATGATTTACCCCTTTACGATAAAACTAATGCATTAAGTATGATATTTAATGAACTTTATATATCTAGTTGGAAAAAATCCAAAGAATAACAGCCAGATCAGCTCCAGATCGGTGGTGGAGCACTAGGCTCACTTAAGTACCAGCCTTTCTTAGGCACGTATGCCTTTTTGACAAGCTTTTCTTAGACACCGTTATTCAATGGATAAAATTTTACTAGATATTGTTCAATGTTAATGAAGAATTCAAGGCCTTTGGGCAACAAGATTTCATCATAAATATCATACTAATAACATTATTTCATCCCACCATTAACTTTGTATAATGATTTCCCTTTGGGGCCGGTTCATTATATATGATGCAACTATTCAATTTCATGAAATGATGATAAAAAGACTCTTTATTGATTAAATTAAACTAAAGCATTCTAAAATTTATGGGATGCTTTGGCTCGTCACCACAAATATGCACAAATTTAATCATTTATATGTCTTTTCCTACATAAGATGCTTTGGCTCGTCTCATGCATATATCATCCTTTTATCATGAAAAATATGAATAATTTAAACAATCATGTATCATCATAAGAAAGCATCTAAATTGATCATTTATGTAATAAATTCATTACAGGGACCAATATGTAATAATTGGTGTACTGTTCTGTAATAAATCCTAAGTACAGGGATCAAATAAATATATTTTAGGACCTTCCTGTAACTCAACTTTCTTCTGGGGACCGTATATGAATTTCTAAAGCCCCTTTTTCAGAATAACATATTGTCAGGGGTTTAACTGCAAAAGCACAGTTTAGTCAAAAGGATTCGGATTTCGGGTTGGGGGCCGAGACCCAATAACCCGAAACTGTTAATCCCTTCACTCCTTTTTTTTTATTATTATTATTTAAATGGATTCGGATTTCGGGTTGGATTCCATGCCCGAAGCCTGAAACCCGAAACCCATCTCTTCATCTTCCCCAAACGAAAGGAGCAGAAGGGGGCCAAAACCAGTGGCCCCTTCTCTCCTAAACGACGGCGGCGCAACCGCCACCGCCGGCCGTAGGCGCGGCAGCAGGCCGCGGGGCGGCCACAAGGCGGGGCCGGAGGCCGGGGTCGGCCGCGGAGGCCGCGGGGTTCGGCCGCAGGGTGCGGCTGCAGCCCGCGGTCACGGGCCGCAGGGGCGTCGGCCGGGCGCCGTGGCAGCGGCCGGCGCCGCTGGCAGCGGCCGAGGCCGCTTGGCGGCGGGCCGCAGGCCATGGCGGGGCCGAATCCTCTCTTTCCTCCGCCCGCGATGGCCATGGCGGCCACGGGGAGCCGCAGCCGCTGCGGGCTCGCTGGGACGGCGGGTCGCAGCGGCAGCCGGGGAGGCGGCGGCTGGATGATGGCCCTGTTGGCCACTGGTTAGGACGGGGAGGGCCGCGACCGAGACCCGCCGCAGTGGTGGCCATGGCAGCGGCTCTCCCTTCCTCATTTTTCTTGATTCGAGGTGAAAGGAGGGGAATAGGAGATGAAGTATTTAGTCCCACATCGGTCAGAAAAAATTCTTTCATATGGATAAATAACATCAGGGTCCAAAGCACTACCGTCCAGCGAACCAAACGGGTATGATTTATTTTGGAATCTAATCCATCTGCTCTGATACCATTGATGGAATTGATTAACTTAATGAATTATAAATCATACCTTGATTCGCTAAATCCATCTTTAATTGCGCTTTGGGCTTTGAAATGCGTGTGCAGCCTCGATCACCGGTGATCTGAACAAAGATTAGCGAGTAATCTTCTGGAGAGAGAGCTCTTAATGCGTGTATTAGAGAAGGGGTCTGACAGGCTATTTATAGCCCTCTCCAGGGACCAAACGCCGTGATTAGTTACACCCGTGAAGAGTCACCCCCATCAAGGCAACCTTTCACTGCCGTGCAATTACCTTAATGCCCTTGTGATTATCAAGATTTACGAAATTCAAGGGACACTTGTCAAGATGTGGGTTCTAATTAAACGGGATCAGGGTTTAATTAAATAGGATCCAACAAATGATCCAAAAATTCAATTTTTCTGATTGAAAACTAGTTTCCACTCTGTATAGTCCTAGTACACGCCTTAAGTAGAACTTAGATGAACTTCTTAATCAAACTAGACATTTTCAAATCATTGGATCTCTTATATACATGGTAAATAGGACAAGACCTGATATTGCCTATATTGTAGGAAGATTAAGAAGATTTACTCATAACCTAGATCAATCTTAGACCACTTTAGAAAGGATATTTCAATATCTTAAGGGAAACCTTGATATTTCTCTTCTATATACTGGATACTCTGAGGTAATTGAGGGGTTACATTGATGCAAATTAGGTAATTGATTCCTTAGATATCAAATCAACCGGGGGTTATTTATTTTTTTGTCAGTGGTGCTGCCATAGTCTATGAATCTTTTATGCAAACAATTATATCTCAGAGCACCATGAATGCCAAATTTATTGTTGCGGATACCATAGGCATAGGGGTAGAGTGATTTAAAAATTTTATAGTAGTGCTTCTTTTAGTATCAAAATCTTTTTTGACCTCATCAATTCAGTATCAAAATTAGGCCGCAATAGTGGTGACATATCAAAATATACCAATAAAAACATAAATGGGCATATCTAGCTTTATCACAACATATAAGACAATACAAAACGAACAATATAATATCCTTGGAATATGTTAAATTATAGAAAAAACTCAGTAGACTAGTTAACTAAAGGTATATATAGAAGCAAAGTCCTAGAGTCATCAAGGGGATGGGGCTTAAGCCCACCTTTTAATCACCGGCAGTGAATACCAAACCTTTATACTTGGTGTTCCCATAAAAAAGGAATATTGTGTTGAAAATGAAGCTGATTGAGTGATCTTGTTAGAGCACTTCTTTCAAAAATATCACATCAAGTCCTTGTGGTGAGTTCTTATATTAGTGACAAAATGAACTAAAAATTAAGCTATACTCTTAGTGAGTCCAAGGTTGGAAGTTTGCAGGATGTATTAGGTTACAACATATTTTTGAAGGGCTCACTTATGTGAGAGCCATCATAAAAGTTGTGACTAAGGGTTTGGCTAAGCATAATAATATTCTCATGAAAAATCAAAGTACTAAGTGCAACACAAAATTCGAAACAATAATCTAGTTCAAGGTTTTATCCATTACGGCTCCTTTAGATGGAGAAAATCAACACTAAGTGGGATTTAAGTTGACTGAACACCTCACACATTACAAAATATAACTTGTCCAAAATTTCTTTTTAATGATTTTTATAGCTTTAAAAATTTTAAATACTTTTTTGAAAAGGTTCAACTCTTTAAATTCCTTATTTAATAATACCATATTGGATGCTCAAATACAAGTAGTCTTGCACTTATTGAAGTCCAAGAGTCTTAGGTTTGATGGGCTTTGTGGGTTTGAGGCTAGCAACCATACATTTGCATGCTCACTTGCTCATTTGCCAATTTTGTCTTGTTGTGCATGTGTTCGTAGTGAGGCAAGATGAGACATGCATGTATGTTGTGGCATGACCTATGTTGGCGGAGGCCGATGTGGGCCAAGTCAGTAAGGCTCGCCCGCGGCGGAGGCCGGTGTGGGCCAAGTCGCAATTGAATGCCGAACCGGGGGGGGGGAGGCATTTGGGATGGTCGGTTTAAAGGCTATAGTTAAGCCTTCACTATCACCTACGGGTTTTAGTGAGATGGCAGCGCCTACGATCTTAATAGTAGTGTCAAAGCCAGCGGCACAGATTCGATTCCCAGGATAAGTGATTAAAAAAAAAAAAACTCCCATGCCGTGGGGGGGAATTGTTGGCGGAGGCTAGGGTGGGCCAAGTCAGCAGGGCTTACTTGCTTGGGGGAGATTGTTGGCGGAGGCCGGTGTGGGCCAAGTCGCAACCGAACGCTGGGAGGGGAGCATTTGGGATGGTCGGTTTAAAGACCATGGTTAAGCCTTTACTATAACCTGCGGGTTTTAGTAAGATGGCAACGCCTACGGTCCTAACAACCTATGTATTTTTGATAAAGCATATGCATGGTTAAACTTTTTGGGCACATCTTGCCAAAATATATTTTTAGATCTATAACATAAGCACCACGGGTTTCAAAGATTTCAATAAATGTCCTTTGATTTCCTTATTCACAAATTTTAAATTTAAAATTGAATTTGGTTGACTTGTGCAATGTAACATAAGCATTATAGGGTCCCACACACATGTTCTTGAGCTTTTATGAGGTGCTAGCATAGGCAAGCTATTAAGGCCTTTATTAAGATATCCATTAAGGCCACTATAAGCCTCTCCGGAGGTTACATGGATCGAGCCAATATAAAGGCTCCAGGTCAAAGATCTCAAACACAAGATAGATTATGCCTTGCATGAGTTAGTTATTTCGAGGGCTTCTACTATTTTGCTATAACTTGAGAGATTTTTTCTCCTTTCTCAAATATTTTCCTATTATTCCTACTTCCTTTTCTTTTTCCTAGGCATTGATGGGGTCCTTTGGATCAGACCTCCATGTGATCATGCTTGTAATAGTGGTTATACATTAGGGATGATCTAGCTTGAAACCTACAATAAAGAGGGAGGGGAGGGGGTGTGCGCAGGTTGAAATTTACACTTCGGATGGTATGTTTACAAGACTCTTTCTAGGCACATATCTCCAATTTTCTCAAATTACAGAAGTTTGGATTTATTTAACATATTTTAAATTTTTATTATATGCAACTATTAGCAACTTTAGCATAATTTTCAAAATAGTTTCCAACAATATAGACAAGGAAGAATTATGGTACTAGAGAGCTTGAGGAAGGAGTGAACAAAGAAGATCAGGAAGGGTGGGTCTATGGAAAAGAGTGATAGATATTGGTAAAGGCAGTGAGTTAGAAACCCAAGGCGCCCTCTTTGAGGATGAGAAATGAAGGGGTAGTTTTTACGAGCTAGGACGATCCAATGGTATAGGAGAGGGTGAGATCAGAATAGTAGTGGTAGTAACAAAGTTAGGGTGGGAAACATGGGAGGTTGCTTGGGACAAGGGAGGAGAGAAAGAGGGAACGGAAGGCTTCTAGATTATTTAATAATTTCAAATATTACTTAACTCTTCTGAATGGAAATAATAGTATATATTCAAGAGCACTACTAGCTAAATCCTTGTATAGGACAAATTAATGGGATAGCTTAGGTGGAGTCATGAGCTGGATGTCTAATTTTATAAAAAAATAAGTCTTTGATCTTCTTCAACACACACATACACTTACTTATAAATGATTTTGTTCTCCTACAGTCTCTTCTCCAACTTGTCATCCAAGCACATTGCATCACAAATCTTCTCTTCCCCCAATCTAGTAGCTTCTTCACCCTCACCCTCCAATCTCATGCTAGCTTGTGGATATCTTTGTTGATGACATCCACCCCTTCATCTCAACCATAGGCCTTCTCCTCAAATAGGCCATCAGAGTGATATTGTCATCTTTGGAGATGTTTTGTCCCATCCATGCCGCACCATAGTAGAAGAGACCATGGAAGAGTTTGTTTTTATACATATTTTGAAATCTTCAATAGTTTAAAACATGTTAGATAGAGGATGGCTACAAGGGTAAAAATTGTTTGGTGATGAAAAACAGAGGATTGTTGATTTTTTTCCTTATCTTTTGCCTAAGTTTTAAGAGAAATTTTGATTAAAAATTTTTGTTTTCCTTTACAATGTTTTTGGAAGGATTTCTTTTCTTGAGAGACATTTTTGAATGGAAAATTCTTATTTCCTTTCACAATAGATTTGACATTTTTAATGGCATTGAAAACTTTTTGTTTTTCTTATCAAACTGGAGAGAAAAAGGAAGAAGAGAAACATATGGAGTTTGTATTATTTATGATTTCTTATTATGATGCAAAATTAAGGAGAAAGAGACTTGTTGCATGGAGAAAAGGGAGAAAGGGACTTGTGGCAAATTGCAGAAGCATTCATGGTTCAACCCGGTAATAATCAATATTTTTAAAACATGACCATAATGGTCGGTTCATCCAGTTTAAACGGGAGCAAGTTGCTTGTCTAATCAGGTTTAAAGAATATTTTAAGAGTGGTCAAAATCTGGTCCAATCTAGAAAAACTAGATAAAATTGGTCACGGTCTGGTCTCGTTTGACCTTTTTTTTAATTAAATTTTTTTAAAATTTTTGAAATTGGTTTGGTTAGGTTGGGAAGGACCTTTTTTTTTCTTGAGCTAAAATCCTAAGTGGTTATGGTTGGGGGTGGTATCTCTCCAAAACTCTCCTCCTTCCTTTAGCAAGAGAGAGTGAAGCCTTAGGAAAACAAATACAGGAAGCCGTAACTCTCTCTCGCTCTCTCCATAATTGTTTCTATTCTTAATTTCCATTATTTCATCCCTCTAACCGTAACCACAATCCCGATCTCTCTATTCTCCCCAGAGACCACCACCACAACCACCACTATCATGAGCTCTTTCCTCTCGAACAAGTCTACCAAGGTCTTCGTCGCCAGCCACCATGGGCTCGTTGGCTTTATCGGCCACAGTGGATTTGTTGGCTCTACTATCCATTAAAAGTTGGTTTCTTCGGGCTTCACCAACCTCCTGCTTCGCACCCATGCAGAGCTGGACCTCACCAACTAGTCCACCATTGAGCCCTTCATTGTCGAGTAGCTTCGTTGTGTGATTCTTGTTGCTACTAAGGTCAGCGGCATCTACGCCATCTCCACCTTTCCTGCCAACTTCGTCACTGCCAACTTCCAAAACCAGATCAACATCATCAATATTGTCCTCTAATGTAACTCTATCCGCAAGCTCCTCTTCTTGGTCTTCTCTTGCATTTCCCCCAAGCTCGCCCCTCAACCCATTTCTAAGTCCACCCTCCTCTCCTTCCCCTCGAGTCCATTAATGGAATCCTAGCCACCCTCTAATTGTAGGTCCTCCCTTCTTCTCCTCCTCCCCTTTACCTATTTTTTTTAGAATTTTTTGAAAAATAAAAATATATTATGATGTCTTGTTAATGTCATGGTCAAACCTGCTAGTCGGACTATTTGACCTGAAAACCAAATAGCTTACTGGTTCGCTGTTCGGTATAGTTTTAAAAATATTGATAATAATAAAAAGGTGGACAAATCTTCTATCATTTCTAAAGATTTTACATTGATCGATAATGGGGTTAGCTCCAACATAACTTTAGAAAGGGGGCTAACTGAAGAGAGGCGATCACAGTTGTCGGCTCTATTGATCAGAGAGGAAGATGAAGGGTGACTCTTTGTTTTCTATGGAAATTAGCTAAGGGAGGTCTATCGACTGCTTCCCTACTTGTAACTCGAATCCCTTCAATCTAACCTACATGTGCTTGATGTAATTTTGAGATAGAAATGGTAGACCACATATTCTTCTTATGTCAGAGATCCGGACCGGTGCAGGAGCTGCTGATAACACTCTCATCAATCACTTCGACTCAATCCAGCATGCAGTTGATTTTCTTTTGTCCAAGCAGCAATCCAGGGATGCGACAAATGCTTAAACCTTCTTGATTTATATCATGTGGACACTTTGTAAAGGGAGGAATGAAGGGGTTTTTCAACACAAGACCCGAACCCTGTAAATGTCCTTCGGCAAGCTTGTTATATGACCCATGAGTACCTTCAATCCTGCCAGTTTACCTTCAGATAAGATTCTGGCACTTGGGGCTACCCTTGGCATACCATTGAAGCGTTTTCTCATCCAATATTAGTTTGATATCAGCCCCCACAGCCAAGATTCATTAGAATCAATTTTGATGGATTTGTTCGTTCAAATGCTGCTACAACCAATTTTGTACTATGCAACTATCAAGAAAGAATAGTAGTTGCTGGAGGTATTCCATTTCCACTTAGGCGGCATCAATTGTGGAACAAGTGTATACTTGGTTGGCTTCAGAACGACGATTAACTATATCCAGGACAACAATATTATCATGGAAGGGGTGTCAGTGATTGTTATCTCATGGTTAAATAATCCGGACAGCTCCTTGTACCCTCTTTTGATTATGTTTTGAATGCTGTCTGCACTCATGTGTCTCGTGAAGCTAACCAAGCAGTATATTAATTATCTTGCCAATTTGGCCATGTCACTTCACCAACAGGTCACATGGAGTGAAGCCTTTCCCTACTTTGCTGGCTCAAATTCTTGATGCTGATGCACTGTAAAAATCAGACCAGAGTTTCAGAATGTAAAGTTTCAGGAGGAGAAGAGTTTTAGTGAGAGGGAAGAAGAGTTTCAGGAAAAAAAGCAGAGTTTCAGTGAAAGAAGTATTGTTATTTATTCCTTCCAACAGTAAAGGATATATATAGGTTACATATGATACATGATTCAAATAAGATGAGGAAAACTAAATTTGTTACTCAATTTGTTAGGTAACTGAGTGTTGGGGGAATACAGTTTTCCCCCAGCAATATAGTAACCCCACCTCCAAAAGGCCGCATAGCCACCGAGCTTGGACGACTGAGGTCGGCGTCCGACCTCAGAACGTCCGACCTCGAAACGTCCGATTTGGAGAATTCCTGACCCCAAAGGTCTGTCCTTGTCGACCACCTACTACAGCCGAACCCCTCCAAAGTCTGGCCGAGGGTCATATCCTGCCACTGTCCCAGCATTTATTGCGCATGACCTCTGCAAACCCCCAGTTTACTCAACAATTAATGCGACTCTCCGGCCTACTCAACTATTAATGCTTACCTCCGGCTTACTCAACAATTAATACGCATGGCTCCTATTATCTACGGACCTACGGCTCTCCATGGCAAATCAGCTCAGCGGAGTCCAATCAACTGTGATAAGCCTCTGATCTCGGCCTCACCTCCGACACCAATGCAATGATTCACCCGATCGTTTGTCAGTCCAAGCAACATGCCGAGCCGTACGACGGCCTCGCCCCGTCACATCACAGGTAAACCGATCCCCCTATAAAAGGGAACCCTTGCTTCTCAAAAGGGGGGAGGGACAGAAAAACTCAAAAAATACCGTTCTCCTCTTTCTCCTTTGAACACAGATAGCCCCCTTCTGACTTAAGCATTGGAGGGCCGGCGCCGGAAAACCCGGCCACCGGCTTTTCTGCAGGCACCCCGACGGAGGACGCCGCCCGCCGACGGACCGCCACTCTCCTGTGTCCACCGCCGCTCCCCCTCCTCGACCGACGATCGCCCCCGGGTCCAATTTCCAGCAACAGTTGGCGCTAGAGGAAGGGCCCGAGTCGCGATCATGAAGTTGAGAAGTAAGGGAGCCTCCAATATCTTCCGGCGTCCCCCACAGATTCCTGGACACTCCGTCCAGAATTCGCCTACTCCGGCTGACCCGGATCTCCGGGTCCAGCCGGAGCAATTCAATGCTCTCGTGCAGCAAGTTCAGGCCCTGGCCGCTGCCGTTCAAGGCCTGCGGCGCGAGGAGGCCTTACCAACGCTTCCCCCGCAGGCTCAGGTCTTGCCGGAGTTTCCTCCCAATGGCCCGATTCTCCCAGGCCAACAACGAAGGGCGGGCCTCCCCCCAGGGAGAGCTGCCGGGGGAAGGTCTCAACAGAAGACCCCAATCCTCTGAAGCCGAATCAGCCCCTGACCACCGTGAGCCGGAGCAAACCACGGTGGCAATTCCACGGGTTGGGGAGCTCGACAGGAAAGTCGAACACTTGGAGCGCCAGATCGAAGCGCTCCACAGCAAGAAGGCAAGACAAGAGGGGGATTTTGAATTCACCACCAAGTCCCCCTTCTCCCGCCAGATCGAGGATGAGCCGGTCCCCGCGAGGTTTAAGATGCCTCAAGTGGAGCCCTACAGCGGAATTACCGACCCCCTCGACCACTTGGAGAGTTACCGAGCTCTCATGGCCCTACAAGGATCCTCAGAGGCTGTACTTTGTAAGGCCTTCCCGGCGACTCTCCGAGGGACGGCTCAGCTTTGGTTCTCTGGGCTAAAGCTGAATACGGTATCTTCCTTCGAGCAACTCGGCAGGCAGTTTGCCACTAATTTTGCTGCCAGCCGACGCCAACGGCGTGTTGGGAACCCGCCCATGCCGCTGATATTTCAAAACAAAAATCAGATGGCAGCGGAAAAAGGGGGCATGTGCGGGATCGACATTCATCGCATGGACGTTGTTTTGAGACCTTTCGTAATTAGGTAAGAATTAAAACTTTTAAAACTATTAGGAAGATCAGATCTTCACCTTGCGCGGGTAGATGATCACCGCAAATCTGAATTCGGGGTTTTGGAAGAGGGTTCGCTTGAAGCCGTTCAAACGTCCGGCCTCTACGGGTATCCACACGAAGTAGAGGACCGATCAAAGCTTTCTTGTCTTCCCGGGGTGCTAGCTCCCTTGCAAAGACTTCTTTTGATGGCTGATCTCCTCTCTTTCAATCAACCCTTGATTGTGCTTGAGAGGAGAAAGAAGAAGGATGAAAAAGAGGAAGAAGAAGAATCCCCACGCAGCCTTCTTTTCTTCCTTGCGTTGGATGAAGGAAGGGAAGGGGAGGAAGCCGCCAACTCTTGGATCTTTGCTCTCCCTTTGCTTGCGGCTGAACCAAGGAAGGGAGAGGGGTGGCCACGTGATGGAAGAGGAGAGGGAGAGCTCATCTAGGGCGCCGGCCCCCTTTGCCCCTTTTTATAACCATCTAGGGCTCCTACAATCTAGGAGCCCTAGAGTTATTTCCTAAGAGGGGCTCTCTTCTCCCTTCTCCACATGGAAAAGGGAGGGGCATATCCCCTTCCTCATGGTAAACCCTAATCCACATTAAGTAGGGTTTGAAAAGCCCTAATGTGGTCAAGCCCTAATCCAATTAGGCTTAGCCCAAGGGTGAACCAATTAGGATCCAATCTAGGTAAGTCCTAATCCAATTAGAACTTAAATCAATTTTGACTTAATTGAACTCTTCAATCCTAATCCAATTAGGAGTCTTATTGATTCATTAGATTAATAATTAATTGTGACTTAAGAAATTCTAATCCAAATTAGGACATATTTGATTTTAGTCCTAATCCAATTAGGACTCTATTTGAATCCGAAGTCCTAATCCGATTAGGACTCTAGGAATCCTACTCCAAGTAGGAATCCAATTTTGATTCAAAATTCCTAATCTCATTAGGATTGTAGGAATCCTATTCCAAGTAGGAATCCCAGTCCTACTCCAACTAGGATTCCCAGTCCTAATCTAATTAGGACTCTAGGAATCCTACCCGAAGTAGGATTTGTGTTTAAGTCCAATTAATTAATTCCCTTTGTTCCTTCTTCAACTTCTTATCAATCAAATTGATTACTTGTGATTCCTAATCACGATTTCAACCATCGGATCGGTCAATACTTCTAGTGTGTGTGACCCCATAGGTTCTATTCTGACTGGTAGTGAGATATATTATGATCTCTATCACAATATCATTGAAAACTCCTTTCAATGGGTTGGAACGATTCCAACTCAACTCGTTAGGGTTTATCGATCATCAAGATAATCCCTATGAGTCCCACCATCCACCAGTGACACCTAGCAGCATGTAGTGGCTATCCAGCAGAATGGAATGATGAACCTCTAGGTGCAGTTAACGTGTGATACAGTCCTACTATCGTGGATCCCTACAGGACGGAGGTCATGGACAACTCGTCAAACCCCATCGTCTGTCATATGTCAAGATTTATTCGACTCGAGTTCGATAGTGGAAAACTCTTTTTCCACTTTATATTACTGCCCTGGCCAAGGTCTTAGAACTCAGTCTAACAAATCACATAGGATCACTCCTCTTCTATCAAGGTCAATAGATTCCTTATAGGTGCATACCCTACTCCTACAGTGAACTTACTGCAGCCAATCTACACTGCATGGACCCATATGGCTAGAGACCATGTATGTGTGCAGTCAAACTACAATAACCTCACTGTGAGTAGCCGAAGCACCGCAGGTCAAAGGACCAGTCACACTACTACAACATCAAGCAAGTCACTGACGAGTGGATAGACATCCAAGTGACTTCTTGTCTTGGTCATGCTCAGTACCCTTGTTCTCTAACAAGCACCTGCACTATCACTTCAGTGTCCCTACACTGTGGACTCAAGTCTCGTCCATCCAGAAGGAAAGTGATCTGTGCACTGATCGGATCGATCACCGTCCTCGTGATGATCCATTGATCAGGAGCATTTAGAAATTAATCACCAATGATACATGGCTTAAATTCTCAACTCTTGAGAATATGTATCATCATCTTATTAATTTCTTGGACGATTCATAGACACATAAACAATATGAATGAAAAGATGCCTTTTATTTATTCAATAATAAATAGTCAAGTACAAAATTATGTCCCTAGAATCAACAATGTGTCAGCCAAATTGGCTTCTAGGGCATACATCTAACAATCTCCCACTTGCACTAAAGCCAATTGGTCATATATCTTAGGCCCATCTTCTCAAGGTGGGCTTCAGTCTTTTGCTGACTCAGCTGCTTAGTGAACGGGTCTGCCACGTTATTCGCGGAGTTTACTCTCTGCATCTCTACATCATAGTCGCGTATGAAATGGAAGCGCCGCTCTATGTGCTTGGACTTCTGATGAGACCATGGCTCCATAGCTAGTGCTATGGTGCCAATGTTATCGCAGTAAAGTGTTATGGCATCTAATGACTTTAGACCTAACTCTGCAATTAACTTTTAATCAGAAGGTTTCCACTGCACCCTTAGATACGGCTTAATATTCAGCTTCTAAGGTAGAATCTATAATGATCGGTTGTTTGGAACTCTTCCAATTTACTGAATCACAATTGCACATATTTTGATGTAGACTTTCTATCATCAATATGTGTGCATCCTTCTACCTTCAACTCTGATCTTCTCCCAAAGACCAAGAACATGTCCTTAGTTCTTCTCAAGTACTTAAGACTGTTCTTTCACAGCTATCCAGTGCTTCTTGCCTGGATCCGACTGATATCTGCTTGTGACACTCACAGCAAGAGCTATATCAGGCTGTGTACACAGCATGGCATACATGAGGCTTCCTATTGCCGATGCATAGGGAATCTTGCTCATGTGTTGAATCTCTTCAGATGTGTTGGGGCACATCTTCTTGGAGAGATGAATTCCATGTCTAAGGGGTAAGAGACCCCTCTTGGAGTTTTCCATGCTGAACTTTTTCAGCACCTCCTCTATGTACATCTTCTGTGAAAGGCCAAGCATCCTTTTAGATCTATCTCTATAGACCTTTATTCCCAAAATATAGGATGCTTCTCCAAGGTCTTTCATGGAGAATTCTTTTGACAACCAGACCTTAACCGAGGTTAGCATGGGAATATCATTCCCTATCAGGAGAATGTCATCTACGTACAGTACGAGAAAAATGACAGCACTCCCACTAACCTTTTTGTAAACACACGGTTCCTCTTCATTTTTGATGAAATCAAACGTTTTGATTGCGTCATCGAAACGAGTGTTCCAACTCCAAGATGCTTGCTTTAGTCCATAGATGGACCTTTGCAGCTTGCAGACCTTGTGATCTCCATCACTGGAAGTGAAACCCAAAGGCTGTTCCATATAGATATCTTCATCAAGATATCCATTCAGGAAAGCAGTTTCTCGGAATCGATATCAGATATCGCCTCGTTGTAGGTTTTGGGATCCTGTATGCGATCCCTATCTCCCACTAGGAACATTTCCTCGGTATCCTCTTCTAGTATACCTAAGTATCTATCAGGAGGATGGGAGACCCTACTAGATCTTTTGAGGGACATCGTGTACTGGCTCTGTATTAATGGGTTCTATAGGATCCATGACTCGTTGCTTTTCAGAGACTTTCTCTTCAAGCTCAATTTTCCTCCCACTGCCTCTATCAAGGATAAACTGATTTTCCAAGAAGATGGCATGACGGCTCACAAACACATTGTGATCCTCTGAGACGTAAAAATTGTATCCTAATGACTCTTTAGGATATCCTATAAAACGAGCACTTATGGTCCTAGCCTCTAGTTTGTCCGCCTGTAGTCTCTTGACGTGGGCCGGACATCCCCAAATCTTGAGATGACCAAGACTTGGTTTCTTACCATGCCATATCTCATACGGTATGGTAGGAACGGATTTAGAGGGAACTCTATTCAATAAATAAATCGCTGTGAGTAAGGCATCTCCCCAAAGGAACATAGGTAAATCAGTGAAGCTTATCATGGACCTGACCATATCCAATAGGATCCGATTCCTCCTCTCTGACACTCCGTTGAGTTGAGGTGTACCCGGAGGTGTCCATTGTGAGACTATGCCGTTTTCTTTGAGATAGTCCCGGAATTCCCCACTAAGGTATTCTCCTCCTCGATCTGATCGAAGAGCCTTAAGAGGTTTTCCAGTTTGTTTTTCTACTTCATTCTTGAACTCTTTGAACTTTTCAAAAGACTCAGACTTGTGTCTCATAAGATACACATACCCATACCGCGAATAATCATCGGTAAAGGTAATGAAGTAAGAATAACGTCCCCTGACTAGCACATCGAATGGGCCACATACATCTGTATGTACTAGGGCAAGTATTTCAGTGGTCCTCTCCCCATGTCCTACAAAGGGCAGTCTAGCCATTTTCCTTGAAGACAGGACTCGCAAACTGGATATGACTCGGAAGTCAATAAGCCTAAAAGCCCATCTTTATCCATTTTGTTCATTCTGTCCTCTCCAATATGGCCAAGCCTGAGGTGCCACAAATATCTTTGGTTTATCTCATCTCTGGATCTTTTGGATCCTTTGGCATTCACTTCTTGCTCGGTAACATTCACAGATACATCCATATGTAAATGATAGAGACTGTCAATCATAAAACCACGTGCGACTATTTTATTTCTTAAATAAATAGAACAGCAGTCTTTGTCAAATGTAAAAACATGACCTTCCTGTGCTAGACATGAAACAGAAATCAAATTTCTGCTAGCAACAGGTACATAATAGCAGTCTCTAAGTATTAAACTAAATCCAGACGGTAGTCGCAGATGGTAGGTGCCCACAGCCACAGCAGCAACTTTTGCCCCGTTGCCAACCCGAAGGGTTACCGCACCTTCCGCCAGCCTTCTACTTTCCTTTAGACTCTGCATGGTAGTGCACAGATGAGCACTAGAACCAGAATCTATAACCCAACTAGAAGTAGAAGAAACCGTTAGATTAGTTTCAATTATGAGCAAGTCTATACCTTCTGAAGGTGTGTCACCTTTCTTGTTCTTCAGGCTCTCGAGGTATGAAGGACAGTTTCTCTTCCAGTGGCCTTCGACATTGCAGTGGAAACATTTTCCTTTGTCGTTAGCCTTTTTCTTTTGAACTTCCTTCTTTGGCTTCTTGTCTTTCTTCTGCTTCTTAGCAGGCTTCTTTTTCTTCCAAGTAGACTTTCTCTTAGAACCAGAAGTCAACTCAGCAGCAAGGACATTGCCCCTTGAACCTTTCAAGGCTCCCTCAGCAGTTACCAACATGTTGATTAGTTCAGTCTTAGTGCATTCAATCTTATTCATGTGGTAGTTTACTATAAACTGACCAAATGAATCAGGAAGTGACTGTAGGATCAAATCCACTTGTAATTCCTTGTGCATGTCCATACCGAGCTTCTCAAGCTCCTCTAGGTCCTTGATCATGGTCAGACCGTGATCATGGACAGACTGCCCTTCGCGCATCTTCGTCTTGAAGAGCCTCTTGGACACTTCAAAACGAGCTGTGCGACTCTGCTCACCATACAACTCTTGCAGGTGTGCCAGTATGTCCCTAGCAGTCTTCATATTTTCATGCTGGCATTGGAGTTCATTAGACATGGATGCCATCATATAGCATTTTACTCTAATGTCATCATCCAACCACTTTTTATGCATCTCACGCTGAACATCAGTAGGACGTGTTGGTAGTGTGGGGATATCTAAATCGAGTATGTAGCCTATTTTCTCACAGTCCAAAATAATTTTGAGATTTCTAAGCCAGTCTTTGTAATTGGTTCCGGTAAGTCGGTTGGTCTCAAGAATACGGGTCAAAGGGTTTGAAGCTGACATTGTATCTGCAGAGAGTAAAGATTCTAATTAGACTTTTGTACTTGATCCTAATCTGTTCTAAGGTCTTTTAGAACAAATATAACTCCCACTATTTTCTCGAATTCCTCACACTCCCCTGGTAGGAAAACGGAAATCCCACACGACTAGGGTTTCTAGTGGGTACTGCGGTCCCACCGATTTACATGCCACCTCACCTAACAGTTATTGGTGACACATAGATGGATGAGTGTACAACTCTTGTACAATGCTTCTCAAGCATATTGCAGTGTAACTTGGTCTCTAAGCCATGAAGACCTCACCTAACAGTTATTGGTCCCATTTCTTAGTTAAGTCAGACCCACCGTATAACCGTAGGAATAAAGTCGTCATTGGGTCCTCACCTAACAGTTATTGGTGCCCAACCCCACCTTTACCCTACAACATCTCATGTCTATAGAGAGGTCCAGCCCCCCGATGCAACTTGACCACTGTGTCCAGCCGAGACAAATCAACATCAGAAAGGCCTTAGCAGCTCTACTACAGTGGAAGACCTATTGACTTAATATTGGTTAATCAGGTCTTAGTGTTTGCAACTTGAGCCCTTCATAAGAGGTAATCGAACAATTGGCCAGGTAAGCAGGTGGGAGGCTCCCCTTACTCAGAGAGTAAGGTCCTAATTAAGTAACCACCTTTCATGCTTTCCTAGACACCAATTAGATCAATTAATCTAATATGACTAGCTCATGTCGGTTCACTCTCGACTTGATTGAGGAGGTTTTGATTTAGGTCTCAATTGGGTTTGCTACATCATATGTAAACCTATCTACCCGACTCGCATTCACATCACATGCAAACGGTACATCACAGGCAGTTATAATCGCAGCAATAATTAAAGCTAAACTTTAACTAGGTGATGATCATGGATTCTAATTAGGTCGTATTACAAGCACATGCACATCAATCGATCAAGTGGTCTTCAACTCTTGAATTGGTTCCAAGCCTCCTTGATTCGATCCTTGATCAACTCTTGATCCCATCGCCATCAACCGCTTAGATCACCTTTCATCTCATGCCTTTGCTTCAGCTTGATCGTTGATGTACATCACATCACAGAAATACAACCAGATGTAAAATAAAAATAAAAATAAAAATAAATTACATCTCCTTTTAGGAGGCACGCAGGCCTCTCAAAACATCAAATAAGATGCATGCAAGCATCTGAAAAATTACATGACATCGCAGATCACATCGCAGGTCATTACATTTGATACCAAAAGGGGTTGAATCCTATGATCATCACCGTATGCAACAATTATAATTTTCAGATCTAAAAACTAATTGATTATATCATGACATAGGTTGCTGATCATGCTAATCATGATTCTAAACTTTGTAATCTCATTAACAACGCAATTAGAATCATCATTTTATCACATAAAAATCAGCATGCAAAAATCAGCACCCCTGAAAAATCTGCATGCAGAAATTTTCAGCATGCATGATCATTCAATTTTCAGATCTAATAAGCCTTTAGATATTTAATTCTTACCTTAATCTACGAAGCCTAGGCTCTGATACCACTGTTGGGAACCCGCCCATGCCGCTGATATTTCAAAACAAAAATCAGATGGCAGCGGAAAAAGGGGGCATGTGCGGGATCGACGTTCATCGCATGGACGTTGTTTTGAGACCTTTCGTAATTAGGTAAGAATTAAAACTTTTAAAACTATTAGGAAGATCAGATCTTCACCTTGCGCGGGTAGATGATCACCGCAAATCTGAATTCGGGGTTTTGGAAGAGGGTTCGCTTGAAGCCGTTCAAACGTCCGGCCTCTACGGGTATCCACACGAAGTAGAGGACCGATCAAAGCTTTCTTGTCTTCCCGGGGTGCTAGCTCCCTTGCAAAGACTTCTTTTGATGGCTGATCTCCTCTCTTTCAATCAACCCTTGATTGTGCTTGAGAGGAGAAAGAAGAAGGATGAAAAAGAGGAAGAAGAAGAATCCCCACGCAGCCTTCTTTTCTTCCTTGCGTTGGATGAAGGAAGGGAAGGGGAGGAAGCCGCCAACTCTTGGATCTTTGCTCTCCCTTTGCTTGCGGCTGAACCAAGGAAGGGAGAGGGGTGGCCACGTGATGGAAGAGGAGAGGGAGAGCTCATCTAGGGCGCCGGCCCCCTTTGCCCCTTTTTATAACCATCTAGGGCTCCTACAATCTAGGAGCCCTAGAGTTATTTCCTAAGAGGGGCTCTCTTCTCCCTTCTCCACATGGAAAAGGGAGGGGCATATCCCCTTCCTCATGGTAAACCCTAATCCACATTAAGTAGGGTTTGAAAAGCCTTAATGTGGTCAAGCCCTAATCCAATTAGGCTTAGCCCAAGGGTGAACCAATTAGGATCCAATCTAGGTAAGTCCTAATCCAATTAGAACTTAAATCAATTTTGACTTAATTGAACTCTTCAATCCTAATC